>NC_090235.1:4907500-4995000 GCF_024489055.1 Chanodichthys erythropterus | reverse complement strand
CATTTACTCACTCTCATGTCATTCATACTAATCTATTTATTTGTTTGTGGAATACAAAAGGAAATAAGTATTTAGCCTGAGAAGTTTCAAAGTAGTTTCTTAGTGGTGAAATCAAATATTCATATTTATGCTCATAACTTTTGATGTGGTTGACTTATTTTCATGGGAGTCGTCTCCTTAGATTTCTGAATTCTTGAATATCTTATTCGCGAATATCTTCGAAACCGTTAGTCCGAACGAAATTAAACCACTGTAGGAAATTCAGAAACAGGTCGTTGGTTATACGTTAAAGCCCAAATGCCAAAATTTTGATAGTAAGTGGGGGGAACATTTTTTAAAAATCGTGCATTTATGTACTCGTACATGTCTATAACTTATTTATGGGCGCACACTGAGGACACATTAAAAAAGTTGTAAGATTGCACTTGTTGGTTGCACTATAACTGAACAAAATATTAAATTGCCACTAACTACAATAAAGTATATGAAATAAAATGCTATATTTTACTGCTGATTTTACTTTTTGCTCGCTTCTTTGTGCTTGGCTCCTTAATGGCTGCTTGCTGCTATATTTTTTTTATTAATTTTTTAATCAGTGCCTCATTTTTGTCTTGTAGATGCACTGCACTATACATGACATTTTTTTGTTTCTCAAAAACATTTGTTTCTCTAAAGATGAGTTGTTTCTCTAAAATTTTACTAAATGTTTTTTGTCAGGTTCATGGTGTTTTATGATGATGGCAAGGCAGCGTATCTGGCACTGCCAGACATTCATGTTGTCTGCAGACAAGGTAAGAGATTCTCTTTCAAACTCCGTTTCAGTCTTAGTTTAAGACTCCATGAAATCGCTTGACTTCTAGAAGTAAATTATGTTAACATTTGTTTTCTTTGCAGTGAGAAAGGTGTGGAGGGACATCGAGGATGAGGCATGTCGGTCGCAGGTGAAGGAATATCTCCGTGTGTATCCCAACCCCATTGCTGTGGTACTTCGCATAGGGCAAGACACCAGGGCAGTGCGAAATGACAAGTTTGAGTCCTGCACGGTGCTTCAGTTGGATGGCAGCCTGATCCAGATCTGCTTTAAGGTGAAATTGAGCCCGTTGTGTTGTTAGTTTTATTCTGTGAACCTAATTCTAACCTTTCATCTGAATCTTACAATTTAGTTCCTTAATACAAAGGGACATGAAAGTCAGTGGGTACTTCATGAGAATGTAACAGAATATTTCATAAAAATTTCTCACAGTAGCACAGTCAACTCCCTTGATAACCTCCACTGCCAGATTTTAGAAGATTCTGATCTTGGTGAATTTTATAGACTGTAGGGCAGTCGTGGCCTAATGCTGAGATAGTCAGACTGGTAACCCGAAGGTTACGGCTTTGATTCTCAAAACCAGCAAGAAATCACTGTGGTGCCCTTGAGCAAGGCAACCAACACCCAATCGGTCCCTGGGCGCCACAGCAAAATGGCTGCCCACTGCTCCAGGTGTGGGTGTGGGTGCGGGTGGGTGTGTGTGTGTGTGTGTTCACTACTCCTAAAGTGTGTGCACTGACTTGGATGTGTTAAATGCAGAGGACAAATTCCGAGTATGGGTTACCATACTTGGCCTTGACATGTATCATTGATTTTTACACGTCACTATAATACCAAAGGCCTGCCATTTTGATGCTGATAAATGTCGTTTTTGTTGCTGTTGTTTTTTCAGAAAGACAATCAAAAAGAGTGGATTTATAAAGGCTCAGACAAGTTGGAACACATTGTTAATATTAAGAAACGTCTTTCTAAAGAGAAACCACAACAAACTGCTCCACACAAGACTCAACAATCGCCTCAACAGAAATCGCTAGAAGCACCTCAACAGAAAACTCAACAGCCTGCTAAAACAGGTAGATTTTTTTTATGTTTGTGATTCATTCACTTTTCCTGTCTCTTGTATGTGCATTCCCAACTAGTCATTTCGGTATATTATTCAGTAATTTGGTATATTGCGATAATTAACGTGCACAATATTGTTATCTTGGGCACTTCAAAAAAGTGATACGTTTTTGCATTCATTAGAATCTGAATTTGATTTTTAGAATGCACATTAGCTTCTTTTCCAACAACCCATAACATTTTTCAGTACTGCATGTATGGTGTATAAAAACTAGGTCCACTTTTCGCATTGGTTTGAACAAGAACGAAAGACAGGCTAAATACAAATTCACTGTCTGCTAGTAGGTAAATCTTATGGATAAGAATAAATACAGTGGTTACCCCCGTACACAAAGCAGTGCTGCACAGCTGTCCCACCCACATGTCTCAGAGAAGAAATTCAGAACATTTTAACATTTTAATTTAATTAAATTAATTTTTTTGTATTCACTAATACAGTGTTTATCATATGACATCAAATACATAAATACTTAGACTTAATATTTTATTTTCAAACATTTCTTTACACTCTTTACATTTTACATTTTTACATTTTACATTTGGGTTAGTTCACCCAAAAATGAAATTTGTCAATTACTCACCCTCATGTCGTTCCAAACCCTCAAGCCTTTAGTTAATTTTCGGAACACAAGTTAAGATATTTTTGGTGAAATCCGAGAGCTTTCTGATCTCTCTATAGACAGCAATGTCATAACAAATTTCAAGGGCCAGAAAGGTTGTAAAGACATTGTTAAATTCATGTGCATGTCCATGTGACTACTCTTAATGTTATGAATGTCATTTTTGGGTGAACTAACCCTTTAACCTGGACTAAAACATGCCAGCCCAGAAAAGATTGCATGTGAATCGCAGATGAATCGCCTTCGATAATGAACGCGATATTGTGTGGCTTGTCAGTGATCTACGGCTCTGTCTATTAAATGGCGCTCCATTTGAAAGCAGGTGATGGCGATTTAGCGGTAATCAGGGAACCGGCTTTACTGATGAGATACGCGTGACAATCGCATGTGATATATCGGTCAGCCCTAACATATTGCTTGAAAATGTTCTGATTCTTTGAAGTTGTATTCTTTTGTACTTTAATCTGTTAAAAATGAGTTTATACATTGTGTATTTTATTGTATTAGTATAAATTACCAATTCTGTTTCTTGTTTAGCAGGAAATGCCATGCCTCAGCACAGCACAACTTCCTCCTCTACAAAAGTTGCCTCAGCAACTGTTACTTCAACGACTGTCACCTCAGCAGATGAGACTCCCGCACGCGTGACCCGACAATCCACAGTCGCCAAAACACCATCTATCTCCCCTCAAAATATCATGTCGGCAGCTTTCCAGCCGAAGGTCATCCTCCAGAAGTTGTCTAAGCTCTCGCTCGTCTTACCAGCTGATGGTGTGTCGAAGGGTAAATCTACTACAGCTGTCAGTACCTCAAATTTAAGGTGAGTAATGGGCTTGTCCTGGTTAAAAATGGGATGGTCTGGAATACTAACCTCCTCACTATATTCCAGAAGTGCAAAACGACCCGCCCCTGAAGAGGAAGAAGAGTATGTTTCTGAGGAAGAAGAGCATGTTTCAGAGCAAGAGCAGTGCAAGTCTATATACTTGTATCATCGCTGTTGTCCAGCATGTCTGGATGGGGTAAGACCGTCTCAGGCAGACATGCATCGTGGTCAAAATCCTCTTCTTATCCCATTGCTTTTTAAGTTTCGGAGAATGACTGCTCGGAGGCGCATCGATGGAAAGGTGGGTGGTGTTTGAGGAAGTTGATCCTTTTGCCATTCAACTATATTGGGTGTTCCATTTAAAAGTTTGGGTCGGTAAGATTTTTAAAATTCTTTTGCTGAACTACACAGCTTCTTTTTTCTTTTTCTTTTTCTTTTTTAAATAAAAAATGCAGGAATATTTTGAAATAGTATTACAATTCAAAATAACTGTTTTGTATTTTATAATATGTTTTGAAATGTAATTTAGTCCTGTGACGCAAAGCTGAATTTTCAGCATCATTACTCCAGTATTCAGTGTCACATGATCCTTCAGAAATCATTCTAATGTGCTGATTTGCTGCTCAAGAAATATTTCTTAGTATTATCAATGTTGAAAAAAGTTGTGCTGCTTAATATTTTTTTGGAAACCATTATACTTTTTTTTTTTCTCAGAATTCTTTGATGAATAGAAAGTTCAAAAGAACAGTGTTTATTTAAAATAGAAATATTTTGTAATATAATAAATGTCTTTAATGTCACTTTTGATCAATTTAGTGCCTGCTTGCTTATTAAAAGTATTAATTTCTTAAAAGATCTTACTGACCCCAGACTTTTGAACGGAGATGTTTCTCTATGGCAGCTACACATTATTTTTATTATCATAAATGTCTCCTTTTTGCTTTCTTTAGGTGTTTTTCCACATTTTTTATCGTTCTCCATGTGGACGGAGCCTGTGTGACATGCAGGAAGTTCAAGAATACCTGTTTGAAACACGATGTGATTTCCTCTTTCTGGAAATGTTTTGTATGGACCCATTTGTCCTTGTGAATCGTGCCCGACCCCCTTCCACATCAACTGGCCAGCCTCACCTCTACCTGCCGGACATCTCGGAGGGTAGGGAGGTGGTGCCAGTGCCCTGTGTTAATGAAGTGGACAATACACTTGCTCCTAATGTCACTTACACCAGAGACAGAAGTCCAGCCCCAGGTGTTAACATCAATACAAGCTTAGATTTCTTGATCGGCTGTGACTGCACAGATGGCTGTCGGGACAGGTATGTTCTTAGCAAATTAAAGGGATGTTTCAAGTTCAACTTCTGTCCTGGGGGGCCACTGTCCTGCAGAGTTTAACTCCAACCATAATCAAACACCTGAAAATGCAGTGTTTTTAAGATTACTAGAAAGTTTTTTTTATCAGGGTTGGAGCTAAACTCTGCTGAAGACAGTGGCCCTCCAGACTGAAGTTGCTGAAGTTGAAGTTTGATAATTTAGACACAGAAGTTTGTCTATGTATCTACCAGTACTAAACTAGTGTCGTCAAAAGTACCGACCGCGATACCAAGTCGGTACTGAAAGTTTAAAAATGCGACACTTAGAGTGCTACTTTGAGTGTATTCGTAAACACCTCTGATAGGCAGTTGTTCACACGCTCATCAGATATGTCTATGATTGGCTACAATGATCATTGCTTCAAAAACATGTTGTAAATAGACATCAATGATGCTCACGGAGCACTTACACAGATACACACAGAGCATTTCAAATGGTCCCGCTTTCAAAACGCTTCCATGTGCTTTCAAACACTTGCAAGTGCTGTCAAACGTTACTGTGCATTGATCATTGTTACCAATCACAGACATATCTGATGAGCGTACACAGTTGCTAATCAGAGGTGTTTACGAATCCCCTCAACAGCGCTCAAAGCCTATCATTTTTTAAATTTCGTACTAACTTGGTATCACGGTTGGTACTTTTGACAACACTACACTAAACATGCCTTCACAGATAAAATGTTTTTGTTGGATATAATGGATCAAGCATCAAAAAAGTTTGCCTTTAGGTTCCCAACAAGTCATAATTATTTGACTAATAAATTGCATTGAATTTTAAATTATGGATAACATTATTAAACGCATTGTATTTGTATGTGCAACAGGTCAAAGTGCGCATGCCACCAGCTGACCATTGAGGCCACGTCCTTATGTAGTGGCGGTCCAGTAGATGTTAGTGCTGGATACACACACAAGAGGTTGCCAACAAGCTTGCCAACAGGGTTAGAAACAACCTGTCTGTTTTTCTGTCTGTCTGATTCTTGTTTGATTGCAATGGAATTGCCTATCCAAACTCAGATGAAATGCATCATTGTTACAGTGTTCATTTTATTGACAAAAACATTCTAATCATGGTCTGATACAAGTCAATGCATAACTAGATACACTATCATTCAAATTTTATGGTCGCTGTCTTCTGCTCACCAAGGCTGCATTTATTTGATCAAAAATACAGTAAAACAGTAGTATTGTTAAATTTTATAATTTAAAATAATTGTTTTCTATTTTAATAATATATATTATAAAATGTTCTTTTTCCTGTGATCAAAGCTGAATTTTCAGCATCATTACTCCATGCTTCTGTGTCACATGATTCTTCAGAAATCATTCTAATATGCTGATTTGCTGCTCTAGAAATATTGTTTAAAATGGTTGTGCTGCTTAATATTTTTATTGGAACGTTTTTTTCCCCCTTTTTGATAAATAGAAAGTTAAGAAGTGTAAATGTTTTACTGACCCTTTTGATCAATTTAATGCATCCATAAGGATTAAAAAGAAAATCTTACCTCAACTTTGTTCAACACTTTTATTTTAGCAATAAAAACAAATACATTTTTCCTTATTAGTATGGTTTAATTTGTTCATCAAAGTTCACCAGCAAAGACATTGGTTAATAAAATGAGATTAAATACATAAAATATATTAGTGTTAACATATTTAGTTATTGTAGGTTTGTGTAATATTCTGAGTTTGCAATTCACTGTGTAAAATTGCCTTACTTATTTGAAAAACTCTGATATTTTGTATTAAATTTAAAAGTAGTGTCAAGTAATCTGATTGTGTAACTCGATAATGTAACCCCAACACTTAATGACATTACACTTATGTTTTCAAACACCCTCGCTCTTCTCTCTCACTCTCTTTCCATCTCTGTAGGGTATACGAGTGTAACTCTCTCTGCCGCTGTGACCCAAGAATGTGCAGCAACAGGCTGGTTCAGCACGGTATGCAGCTGCGGCTGGAGCTCTTCATGACACAGCACAAGGGATGGGGCATCCGCTGCAGAGATGATGTGGCCAAGGGCACATTTGTGTGCGTTTTCACTGGTAAGCAATCAGGCATTTGAACCAAAAACTTTTAGTCCAAAACAATTACTTCCTTACTACCTCCATCTTTCACCTCGCAGGTAAAATAGTAAACGAAGACAAAATGAATGAAGATGACACAGTGTCCGGCAATGAGTATTTGGCCAACCTTGACTTCATTGAGGGGGTGGAGAAACTAAAAGAGGGTTATGAGAGCGAGGCGTACAGCTCAGACACAGAGGTCGAAAGCAACAAGAAGACCATAACCATGAAAACAGGGCCTTTGTGGAAAAATACCCTCTACCAAGAAGACTCTAGCAGCGGTGAAGGTGTCTTGTGTGTGTAAATATTCAGCCTTAAAGGATTAGTCCACTTTTCAATAAAATTTTCCTGATAATTTACTCACCCTTATGTCATTCAAGATGTTCATGTCTTTCTTTCGTCAGTCGAAAAGAAATTAAGGTTTTTGATGAAAACATTCCAGGATTTTTCTCCATATAGTGGACTTCAATGGCCTCCAGATGGTTGAAGGTCAAAATTACAGTTTCAGTGCAGCTTCAAAGGGCTTTAAATGACACCAGACGAGGAATAAGGGTCTTATTTAGCGAAACGATCGGTCATTTTCTAAAAAAAAATACAACTGTATATGCTTTATAAACACAAAATATCGCCTTGAACGTACTTTTGGTTTCCGCATTCTTCAAAACGCTTACGCTGTATGTCCTACGCCTTTCTTATTCTACTCACGGAAAAAAACGAAACTGGTACCGCGTTCGTTCCATAAGTAGAGTAGGGAAGGCGTAGGACATACAGCGTAAGCGATATTTTGTGTTTATAAAGCATATACAGTTAATAGAAAATGACCGATCATTTCGCTAGATAAGACCCTTATTCCTCGTCTGGTATCATTTAAAGCCCTTTGAAGCTGAACTGAAACTGTAATTTTGACCTTCAACCGTTTAGAGGCCATTGAAGTCCACTATAGGGAGAATAATCCTGGAATGTTTTCATCAAAAACCTTAATTTCTTTTCGACTGACGAAAGAAAGCCATGAAGATCTTGGATGACATGGGGGTGAGTAAATTACCAGGAAAAGCTTGTTTAAAAGTGGACTAATCCTTTAAGACAAGTTAACATAACCAAGCAATTGTGTGTCATTTCACTTGAAAATGTTGCCACGTTTTTTTTTTGTTTTGTTTTTTCCCCCACATAGAAAGAGAAGAACCTATGGAGCTGGCCACAGAACAAGAGGAAATGGAAGGTAAGATTCAGTGTGATGATTCAGTTATACTGTAATGTTGAAGGTCTATAATTTAATGTTTAAAAAAATCAATTTCATAGAGACATCAGTGTTACTATCAGTGATACTGGCCTTCATTCATAAAAAGATGCCATTAAACTAATATACTGTCTTTAATTTATTTCTACATTAATTTGGAAAATTACCATGTAAAAATAGAAAAAATGTTTTGTTTTTTTTTTGTTTTTTTTTTCTCCAATTGACAGCACTATTTATTTTATTTCAATATATTAGTGTATAGGTTTAGTTAACGATACTAATCCTGGTTAGATCGAGGGTAAACCGTGCCTTGAATCATCCCATTTTGTATACTTTGCTGGTGATGAGGAAAGTACATATTAGTAATAACTAATGAGAGAGTGTGAAAGTTTAAGGCATACTATAGATATACATCATAAAATCTTGAGTCATAAAGTGTTGATATAGGCCCTATTGTTGCAAACTGTCTGCATGTGAGACATGACCTTAAAATTTACATATAATTTTAATTTCTGCATTTGACCGACACTTTTATCCATAGCAGCTTACATTGCATTCAAGTTTTTTCACATTTTTCAGTTCATGCATTCCCTTGGAATCTAACCCATGTCCTTGGCATTGCTAGCACCATGATTTACTGTATGAGCAACATGTAGCTTATAATTTTATTACGTCATCTCCGAAAACATTTAAATGCTCATGTAGCTGCTTTAGTTTTGTCTTTGATATAAGACTAATCCTAAATTCAATTTAGGATGTATAGTAAGCAAATTGGGATGCAGCCATGGACAATAAGTTGTATAGGTTGAAATCTAGCAACTTCCTTGGTGAGCACAAGAGGCTTCTTTCAAATCATTCATGTTGCTCTAATATGTTGCAAACTTACCTAATGTTTTTTTTGGCCTGTTCTCTTTACCTATTCAGTCTGTGATGAGTCCTTAGGCGAGACAAAACTATCCCATAAGCCACATGAAGCATCTAAAGATGCTCAGAAGAAAGTGACCAAACAATTAAGAGAGGACGGTCAGTTCTTATTTCTTAACCAATAACCATTATTCATTATTTTTTGCATTAAGCATTTCATTGGATTTCTGTAATTTGTGTCTCTAGGTCAAGAACCCTCAGGTCCAAAGCGTTGCTTTGCCATAAAGTCCTCCCAGAGAAGAGTAAAACCCCTAGAAACCATTGACGCACAAAATGAGAAAAAGAGGGCAGCTCTGCATTCCAACAACACCCGCAGACTGTTCAATGATGAGGACACCTGTTACATCATTGACGCAAGACAAGAGGGCAACCTAGGCCGCTACATCAATGTAAGCTAAACCCAGCCTTTCGTGATTGTAAATGTGCCAACAATGATACGAGTTTGTAATGAAAACTTTTGTTTTGTATAACTTTTATATTGTTTTATTGTTAATTCTGCCTCTCTCAACAGCATAGCTGCAGTCCTAATTTGTTTGTCCAGAACGTCTTTGTGGACACGCATGACCTCCGGTTCCCATGGGTGGCGTTCTTTGCCAGCAAGTCAGTGCCTTGATTCATACCAGCTTGATTATCTATTAATGAAGTGTATTGATATATTTAAAAATGAATGATCTTTGCCCAAGTTTTATTTGGGAACCCTAAATATTGATTTCATAACTGTTTTTGCAGTTATAGGATTAGTTCACTTTCAAATTAAAATTTCCTTATAATTTACTCACTTTTGTCATCCAAGATGTTCATGTCTTTATTTCTTCAGATGAAAAGAAATTAAGGTTTTTGATGAAAACATTCCAGGACTTTTCTCCATATAGTGGACTTCAATGGAGCCCAAATGGTTGAAGGTCAAAATTTCAGTTTACAGCGATCCCAGACAAGGAATAAGGGTCTTATCTAGAGAAACCATCGCTCATTTAAAAAAAAAAAAAAACAACCATAAACACTCATCTTGAGCTAGCTCTCTTCTTCTTCTCTATTAGAATTCTGGCAGTGTAGAAACTAAAGCAGAGTTCAGACTGCACGATTTTAAAAGTAGTCGGGTCACTGTTCTTTTCACACTGCATGACTATCTTGGCCAGCTCTCAGTCACTGCTGTGTTCACACTGCACGATGGATCGACGACAGAGGGTTTCACACTGCATGACTTTACAATAGGAAGAATCGCCGACAACTCTGTCTGGCACGCAAACTACGTTTCACAACCAAACACACGCGAAACGTGACAAGGAAACAACGCGATATCACGCGTTCAAGACCGGAGTTCTCGTGTGAGACTGGCTCTGCGTCTCAATCAGCTCCCTAGGTAGTGAATCAGTATATGAAAGTGAATGTGGCTGATACCCTCATCAGTGCCCTGACTACTGAACTAGGGAGCTGATTGAGACACACGGTGGGATTATTATTAAAAATAGTAGCCCGCAAGAAGCTTGAAATATGAATTGCCTGTGCGCTGATTTGCAGCGAAAACAACATAAATATAAATAAAAGAAGAATATGGAGAAGGAAATGTTTGGGGAGACTGTGGATTGTGTGTTCTACAAAGACAGTTGGAACTAAATAAATAACTTTTCAATGTGCTGCTGTTGCGGATGGTCAAGCAAATGTTTGTGCTTTGTTTTTGTTTGATGTAATTGTAATGTTTATCTGAAACGAAGACATGCTTGCTGATATTGTGGTCTATAACTCCTCCCCGAACTCCCCGCTGTTCTGTATTTGCTCTCTCATTGGCTGTCGGTCATCGCCGATATAGTTTTCAGTCAGAACACTTTTCACACTGCATGATTTTGAATCGCCGACAGGTCCAGATATTTAGCATGCCAAATATCTCACGGGTGTCGGCGACTCGTCGGCGATTCTCTCATATCGCGTCTTTGCTCATTCACACTGCGTGATTGTCACTCACGCAGTGTGAATGAGCAAGTGACAATCACGCAGTGTGAATGAGCAAAGACGCGATATGAGAGAATCGCCGACGAGTCGCCGACACCCGTGAGATATTTGGCATGCTAAATATCTGGACCTGTCGGCGATTCAAAATCATGCAGTGTGAAAAGTGTTCTGACTGAAAACTATATCGGCGATGACCGACAGTGAGCACCGATTTGCCTGTGATTTCGGGCATTTGTCGGCGATTTCTCAAAACCTGTCGGCGAGCCAAAATCGGGGCTAAAATCGTGCAGTCTGAACTCGGTTTAAGTGTATTACTGCCCTCCACAGGTCAAAGTTTGAACTAAATTGTCTTATACAATATGGTAGTGCAAGTATATAACAATTTAGTTCAAACTTTGACCTATGGAGGGCAGTAATACACTTTCTACACTGCCAGAATTCTAATAAAGAAGAAAGTGCCAGAATTTGAAGGTGAACTAATCCTTTTAAGGATTAGTTAACTTAAAATGAAAATTACCCTTTAGCTTTACTCACCCTCAAGCCATCCTATGTGTATATGACTTTCTTCTTTGTGATGAACACAAGTTATATTAATAAATATCCTGATGTGTCCAAGCTTTATAATGGCAGCGAATGGGGACAACAAGCTTGAAGCGCAAAGTGCATGCGATGCATTTGTGTAAGAAAAATATCCATGTCTAGTTATAAAATAAAATATCTATCTTCTGCCAGACTGCCTTCCATATTCAACTTAAAAAAAAAAAAAAAAATCATAAAACCGCTTTTTTCAGACGTTGAATATGGAAGGCGGTCTGGTGGAAGATAGATATTTACCCTCCCAGAGCCATGTGGAGCATGTTTATAATGGATGGATGCACTTTCTTAAGCTTCAAACTCTTAGCTTATTATAAAGCTTGGATGTGTCAGGATAATTATTAATATAACTCAGCCAGTCATGTACACCTAAGATGGCTTGAGGGTGAGTAAATCTTGGGGTAATTTTCATTTTAAAGTGAATGAAAAATGTGTGTTTTTTAAAAGTTAATTCTTTTAACTTGAGCGGCTTGTTTTTAGAACGTGCGTCATGCGTGAGACGCGGCAAAAGACGCAAGGTCAAACGCATCCGTCTAGTGCATGTTTACATGGAAAAACAATGGAAAACGCTTCCTGTGCGAATGGTTCCTCAGGGCTGGTTAACACAGAATGCGTAACAGTCAGAAACCCTTTACCTAGCATGTGTCTAGAGATGCGTTTTTTAAAAATGTTCAACTTCTTTTGTCAGGGGCCATTCTTACAGTGTATTTTGGCAGTTAAAAACACGAGATACAAGACCGTGGAATAGAAAAACACAAGGTCTAGAGAGCTTTGCAAAATGTTTTCATAGAAAAACAATGGAAATGTAGCACAGTGAAAATGCATTCTGTGTGAACAGCCCCTGTGCTTTGTTTATATAAACTGAAAAGGTAAAGCAGTGGAATGGTATTATGCTTTCTGTGTAAAAAGCCCCTTAGCCATGTATTAATCGCCTTGCAGACAAGAATCTTAATGTGTTTGTATCCCATTTTTCCTTCCTTCTCTTTATCAGGCGCATCAGGGCAGGTACGGAGCTGACGTGGGACTATAACTATGAGGTGGGCAGTGTGGAGGGGAAGGTTCTGCTCTGCTGCTGTGGCTCATTGCGCTGCACAGGAAGACTGCTCTGATCTGCCCCTTTCAACAACACTAAAGCTTTCACTAAAGTGTGGGTGTTGTACACTTTCATCAGCCTATCAGAAATGTAGTTGTGGCACTGTTCTGGAAGAGCATTCTAACTATATGACCCATTGAATATGAAAAGTATAATACAATATATTAAACTTTGTGTTTTGTTTGTTTTTACTGTTTTTAACCTCTACACGAAATGTGAATATTCTTGTATTCATGTGTAAATAAAATTTGCAAATATCAAAAACTACTTTTCTTGTAAGATTTGTCTTCTATTTTTGGGTCAAATGTATTTAGAATAAGTATGCATTGGAAAACAAAGCTGGATATGAACAATACCATTAAAATAATAAGCAATTATAAAATAACTTATACTATGTTACTCTTACCGTAGTATCAACCAAAATGACTGCAATTATTACTACTGTAAAATCATAATTTAATCTTCAAATACAAAAAAAAAAAACTTTCCGTATTATATTTATGTGTGTATTTTCTTTTTGTGCAGACACTGGTGGCTATTGTTTAACTATGTTTGTGTAAATAAACTTTAACACGGCACATTCTTTGTGGATTATCATTACGGAATAAATAGCGCACTGTTCACGTTGAGTGTGCAAATGGCACGCGCGCGCATAAAGAAGCAGCTTTTGGAGGAGGGACCGGAAGTAGTTTTTTTTCTTCACTGTTTAATTGGGCTTGAGTGAGAAATTTGTAGCTGAAGCGTCAACACGGATTTTCTTTGGGATAAACGGACAGGGCTGGCTGCTAAAACGGTGATTACAACACATTATTTTACTCTCTGTTACTTCTTGCTCCTATCTCAGCCGAAAACCCGAGGAACGAGCGTTTGAGAAATGGAGATTAGAAGATCTCAAAATGGCCGTCGACGCGCATAGCAGCTAGTCAGCGAAAAAAAAAAGATAATATTTATCTTTCGTTTTCAAACGTTGCGACACCATGTCATGTATCGACCTTGCCGCACGAATTTTAGTTAAACAATAGATACGGTTAATATATGACGTTTTTGGTGTTACACTGCAAAAGAAACGGGGGTTCAAAACAACAACAACAACTTTAGCTAGTTGGTGAGAAATGTATTTGTTCCTGCAGAAATGTCGTTTTTCTTTTTATAATGCATAATAAACATCTGTATATCTGATTACATTTATCTATATAATATAGTTAATTTCGAGTTATTGAATATTTTTATATTTGTTACGTCTTGGTCTGCGGTTTCTCTGCTAAATATAGAAGTTGGCTCAAATAACTGGATCTTGATACAGTTTGGGGCAGAATTTCTCCATGAATGTATTTTAAATGTCTACTTTTCAGATTATAAATACTCTCTAATACATTTACATGTTATTTAAATAATTTTCTTTACTTTTTTTCTCTAAATTACAGAAATTATATCCCACCCCCTTATGTTTTATAGCAAAAAACATATATATTATGCAAAATACCCCACCATATATAATATATATATATATATATATATATATATATATATGTGTATATGTATATAATTACACACACACATCCATCCTTGATGAATGAAAAATATTTAAAAAGTTTAAGCTTGTTTTCCACGCAGACTTGAATGGTTTGTATGACAGTAACAACATATGTGTCAACCATACAAAAGAAAATAATGTGTTTTAAAGTTTAAATTAAAATCTCAGACTTCCTCATGGTAAAATTGTTCTCCAAATGTTTTTAACACCTGTTCTAGACCTGCCTCTTTAAAGTGTCAACATATGGGCAGCCATTTGGCTTGTTCCTTCATGGCAGTAATAAGACTAAAGTAAGGTTTTGTGAAGTCGTTGCATTTAATTTCTCTTTGATGTGTCTTAAGCAGATGCCACACTCCAGACGGTACCCGTCCTCGGAGAGGGCCAGCCACAGCAGCTACCAAGATCGTTATCGGGACAGAGACAGAGAGCGGGGGAGAAAACCTCGGCATCGCCGTTCGCCGACATTCTCCTCCAGTAGTGAACGTGAGAGGAGAGGGAGAGGACACAGGCAGGATGCCGGCTATGCTCGATCCAGGAGGTATGATCGTTTTTTCTTGATTATTTTCTATTTATTTTTTTCTTCAGTGAAATATTACAATAGCAATATTTCCTTTTATAATGATGTCAATATACAATCACAGCTCTACAAACAACCACAGCAAACATGAAGCTTTTTTTAAAATCACAATTTCCCCCCTGAAATAGTACAGCCTGATCAGTTATGTCTAATAATGTATAGTAAGTTTATTGCATTTAGTACTAGAAACTTGACATGAACAAAGTCAATAGTTCCTTGGCCTCTTTTCTTTTTGGATTGCACATGAATCATTTCTGAAGTTTGAATTTCCTCAGTTTGTATGTAATGTTCGATATTAACTTTTAAACACTTTAGTTTTCTTCTAATGTACAGTACAGTCCAAAAGTTTGGAACCACTAAGATTTTTAATGTTTTTAAAAGAAGTTTCGTCTGCTCACCAAGGCTACATTTTATTTAATTGAAAATACATTAAAAACAGTAATATTGTGAAATATTATTACAATTTTTAAAATAACTGTTTTCTATTTGAATATATTTCACAAAGTAATTTATTCCTGTGATGGCAAACCTGAATTTTCAGCATCATTACTCCAGTCTTCAGTGTCACATGATCCTTCAGAAATCATTCTAATATGCTGATTTGCTGCTCAAGAAACATTTAATGTGTACAATTGTACAAAATATTTGTGTACAATATTTTTTTTCAGGATTATTTGATGAATAGAAAGTTCAAAAGAACAGTGCTTATCTGAAATCTAATCTTTTGTAACATTATAAATGTCTTTACTGCCACTTTTGATTGATTTAATGCGTCCTTGCTGAATAAAAGTATTCATTTCTTTAATTTCTTTTCAAAAAAATAAAAATTCTTACTGACCCCAAACTTTTGAACGGAGTGTATAATGCTACAGGAGCTTTGTATTTCAGATAAATGCTGTTCTTTTGAACTTTCTATTCATCAGGGAATCCTGAAAAAAAATGTTTTCAACATTGAAAATAATTATAGATGTTTATTGAGCAGCAAATCGGCATATTAGAATGATTTCTAAAGGATCATGTGACACTGAAGACTGGAGTAATGATGCTGAAAATTCAGCTTTGCATCACAGGAATAAATTTGTCAAATATATTTAAATAGTACACAGTTATTTTAAATTGTAATAATATTTCACAATATTACAGTTTTTTTACTGTATTTTTAATTAAATAAATGTAGCCTTGGTGAGCAGACAAACTTCTTTTAAAAACATTAAAAATCTTAGTGGTTCCAAACTTTTGGACTGTACTGTACATTGCAGCATTTCCTCTTTTCTCACAGTGTCTGTAAGGCTGGGCGATATGTAAAAAAAATATATTTTTTAAAATTTTAGATTTATTATATATAATTATTTTATTATTTTAGACCATAGGGCTTGCATTATGCAAATTTGTTGCATCATTATTTAGGTACGTAACAGGAAGTAAGACTGGAATTGCTGATGACTCTTATCAGCAGTTGAGAATCAATTCTTTTCTTTTAGGAGACAATAACTTTACTACCGTTTACTTTAGGGGCACAAACCTTTGATGACATGGAAAGTCTTCGTTCATTTTGGGGTGTCGGCTCTAATGTTTTATTACAATATTTTAATGATTATTAATTAAATACCAGGAAGTAAGCAATGGTAACTTGGAAGGATCATTGTTTCTGTAAGTGATTCTATGGTATATCGCACTTTCCAGCTACGACAACCGCTCTTCAGACCGCAGGCCATACGACAGACACTACGGCGAGAGCCATCGGCGCCTGGACCACAGCCGGGAACGGGACAGGGATCGCGACAGGGAACACAGGACGCCGAGCAACTACTACTCCCGCGACGCCTCGCCCAGCTTCGACTTCCGACGGGGCCGCGATCGGGACCGCGAGGACTCGTACCGGAGGAAAGGCAGCAGGCGTAAGCACAAACGAAGGCGGCGTAGAACCAGGTCCTATAGCCCATCCTCCTCGGTGAGTACTTCAATACCCGAGCCTGCTCTTTCCCACCCCCAAATCCCTTCTTCTCTCTCTACCTCTACACGCTCCTGTCTCTCTTTCTCCATAACGCTTTTCTTTTCCACAGCCCCAGGATTTGGTAAGTATGAACTCTTTTGTTTTATGTTCTTCTTTTTGTTGACATTTTGTCTTTTTTAATAGTGATAGTCTAAGTCTAGGCTTTCAGTGTTTATTATCGAATTGGCCCAACTGTAACATTATAGTGAGACTCAATGCAGTAGACATTAATGTAAATATAAGTAGTAAATGTTTGTGGGAAAGCCTCTGTAATATCTCATAACTCTCATCCATTCTTTTTCTTGCTCTATCTACACGCCTATATAACTCTTTCACAGTTTGTTTTTATGAAAACATGCAAAGTTGCTCCATAATTTCAGCTCTTTAATTTTATTTCCAGTCTCTCAGTAGAGCAACCTGTTTCTTTTGTCATGTTGTGAATTAGCAATGCCTTCACTCATGTGCTCTTCTATGAGTAAATGTTGATGCAGGTTGCTTTTTGTGACTTTTTGTCAGGGTTGCTAGGCAGAGGGATGAGGGGGAGTTTGAAAGCAAGCAAGAAGGGAGGGGTAAAATGTTATCTTTGACTTGATCCCTTGCACTATATCCCTATCGTTATATATATCTCCTCACGTGGTGTCATACGATTCGCCCCATGACCACCAAACTACCTACAACAACTACAACACTGCTCATCTTCGTCGCCGTGGCTACGGCTGCCCCCCTCCACTCTCCCCGCTCCGCCCACCTCCCCTCCTCCCTCTGCGGTCGTGGCGTGACCTCTGACCTGTGACCCTGGCCGGGGCCGAAGCAGCGGAGTGACAGCGGGACACGGGCACTGTGTGTGAGGGACGACGAGGAGGGTCACCTGATCTGTCGGAGTGGCGACGTCCTGCAAGAGAGATGTACACACTGCCACTACTACTACTCCTCTACTCCTATATCGTAACCTTTCTCCCTATCAGTACCAGCACACAGCAGACACACACAGGGGAGGGCAGGAGGTCATGATCATGATGTTGGTGGTGATGATGATGCTGCCATAGAATGTTCTCCCCTTTTGCCGAAACAGGCAAGGGGGAAGGCATGTCGAACATGTCATTAGTAGCTCCTTTTTTATTCTTTTCAGTGGGGATGGGGTGTTTGTATTGCTGTGTAGAAGTATTATGATCCTTTTTAATTCCTGACTGCCAGGTTCCCAGATTTAGCTTTTTCCAGTCTCCGTAATGTCCCATATTATTATTATTATTATTATTATTATTATTATTATTATTATTAATGTCCCAAGGTTATTCACATTACCCCTACATCGTATGCTGTCAATCATTTCGATTTATTCGATTTTGATTGCTCTGTGACATGCAGATATTTCCATAGGTATTATACATGTCATTTTTCATAGTCGTTAAATAGTCGTTTTAGTTTTCGAATTAGCTTTAAGCAGTCCTGTTGTTTTAAAATCCCTGTTAATTTTTTATCTATTAGCGGTCCTTCTGCGTCGGACCTACATAAGTCTGTTTTTCGTATCTTTTTTTTTTTTTTTTTTTTTTTTATAAAAGCAGACCATTTTTGTTGTTGAGAAAACATGCGTTTTTTTTTCCAAACATGTTTACTTTATTCCTTTCATCGAGAGTGTGCGTATTGACTCTTGTCGTTTTTTTTTTTTTTTTTTTTAACCTGAATAGATAGTCACAGTTAACATTAAAAATGTGATTCTAGGAAACTTGTTTAGGATTTCTCTTTAAATGCGCTGTCTAATTTAAGCTCTTTACATTTCCCCTCCCCTTTTCTCTACGTCTTTTTCCCTGTATTTGTCTCTTAGATGAGATTGTCAGCACTTTGGGCGAGGGCACCTTCGGGAGGGTGATGCAATGTATTGATCATCGCAGGTGAGCGTCGTCGCTTAGCGACCAATCAGCTGCTTTATTACAAAACCAACATGAACTTCAAACAAAATGTTTCTTTGTCTAGTTGTTGGGCTGAAAAAGATCTGCTCTGGGAGGTAAAAATGTACAATTATTACAGGTAGCAAGAAAGGCCAAGGGTTTATAGGTTTGTGTCCTGTAAGAAAATATTCAGAGAAATAAGGACTATCCCAGCTCTCAACAGAGGTTTAGGGCTTTTATTGATCTATAATCAGCATTTTTGCAATTTATCAGTTTTACTTGTCACCCTACAACAGACAAATCTAAACACTGTCAATCTTATTTTCCAATGCAGAAGTAAGGTATTTCTTGTGATTTCAGATTCATTAGCCTCTATAGGTAAATAACTAGAGCTATTGCAAAGTGCAGTAAATGGTAAAACTATTGCTCTACAAACCAGTGTGTTTGCTTATGATAATAAGTTAAAATAATATAAGGAATACCAGTTTACACTATCAAGAAGCTGTTTTTGTGTGGCTGACAATGGAAGCCTTGCACATTCAAGGTTAAAATGGCTGTGCTCGCTAACGTGGATGGACCCATACATGTAGTTAATTCCTTTGATTGCAGGGTTGAATACATGTATTCAGTTAGGGAGCTATCTTACAGATAATTGAACACTGCAATGTTTAAACTAATGCTCTTCTGCTTGGTTAAGGGGTGGAGCACATGTCGCTCTGAAGATCATCAAAAATGTGGAAAAGTACAAAGAGGCTGCCCGGCTGGAGATCAACGTCCTGGAAAGAATCAATGAAAAGGATCCTGAGAATAAGAAGTGAGTTGACAGCAGAATGAAAATGAAAGTGAAAGTTACATGTTAAGGCCAAATATGGTAACCCATACATGGAATTTGTCCTCTGCATTTAACCCATCCAAGTCAGTGCACACACTTTAGGAGTAGTGAGTTGTGAACACACACACGCACACACACACACCTCTGGAGCAGTGGGCAGCCATTTTGCTGTGGCATCTATGGAGTGATTGGAGGTTAGGAGCCTTGCTCAAGGGCAACTCGGTCATTTCCTGCCGGAATTGAGAATCAAACCCTCACTTTCTAACCATTAGGCCACAAATGCCCCATAAATTAGCACATTTTTGAGGAATTGTATATGAAGTACTTTTACCTCAAAATAGACCAAAAACAACTAAATTGATAACTTGCTTACAAAATTTCACTTTTTAACTTGTCTACTTTTCTCTTTCTCGATTCTTAGTCTGTGTGTGCAGATGTTTGACTGGTTCGACTATCATGGCCATATGTGTATCAGTTTTGAGCTCTTGGCTCTCAGTACTTTTGATTTCCTCAAAGAAAACAATTACCTGCCCTACTCCATCAGCCAAGTGCGTCATATGGCCTACCAGATCTGCCTGGCTGTCAAATGTAAGTGAACATTCTAGTAAGGATCAGTGTGTCTGTTTTCTTTGTTTTTGTTTTTCCCCCCCCACAAATTATGCAAAGGTTGGACTCCATTTGCCATGTTTTAAAGGGCCAGTTCTGCAGTTCATAGTATTGTGGTCTGTTTCTCCTCTGCAGTTTTGCATGAAAACAAACTGACCCACACAGATCTGAAACCAGAGAACATTCTCTTTGTCAACTCTGACTTCACAATCACATACAATGTGGAAAAGGTGATGAAAGAGTTTGTCATTAGCTTTTAAATAAACCAAATGTTTTTGTATGTTAACATATTAGTATCAGCTATTGGAAAACACATTAGTTGTCCACTAAAGGAAATGCATATTAATTGACTCTTTCTCTCTGAGGTAGAAGCGAGACGAGCGTACTGTGAAGAGCACAGCAGTGAGGGTGGTGGATTTTGGTAGTGCTACATTTGACCATGAGCACCACAGCACCATCGTTTCTACCAGGCATTACAGAGCACCTGAAGTTATTCTAGGTAAGGGCAATCATGCCTTGTGACTGACCAAACAGCATGTATTTTAGCAGTACACATTATCCCGAATTTGAAATATAATAACTCTTGTTATTAGCATGAAACGAGACTAGTTGAGGCACAGGACTAGATGGGGTTAATCGCTGCAGCAACACAGCATATTAGCTTCTTCCTTTCCACCACAAGGAATTTAATTAGAGTCAGTGACTTCATTCAGCAGACTGCAGGGAATCGTCCAACGTAAGATTGGTTGCCATGAAAGCTGATACCCAACCTTAATCTGTTATGAAATGTTCTGCATGTTGCTTTGCTGTTAATATAAATGGGCTGTTATTTAGAAGTGCACTAGTGTTCAAAGTAAGATTTTTAAATGATTTATAAAGTCTCTTATGATAACCAATGGTATTATTGTGAAATAATATTATTAAAATGTAAAAACTCATTTCCATTTTAATATTTGTTAAATTCCTGTGAAGGCAAAGCTGAATTTTCAGCATCATTACTCTGTGTTTTTGACTACCTCTGGAAGTAGTTGTAAGTGGATAGGCTCAAACATTTTTAGACCCTGTTTACACGTCGTCCACTCATTATCCGATTGCACCAAAACGCATCTTAATACTAGGTGGAAACAGGGCCTGTAACTCTAAACAGTGTACCAAATTGTTTTGCCTTGCAGAATTGGGCTGGAGTCAGCCGTGTGACGTGTGGAGTATAGGCTGCATCCTCTTCGAGTACTACCTCGGCTTTACACTCTTCCAGGTACAAAATCCAACTCCGCTACTTCCTTTTTCGTACCACTTTTCTGAGTCATGACAGCAGGTCTACACAGCCACTCTTGTTTATATTTACTAAGCAGCTTAAGATCAAGCAGAATCTGACCAAAGGGTCACAGGTGTCCACGCACGCACATTGAAGCCAGACACCTGCCGTTCACCCTTTGACCTCAGATGAGCTCACTAATGCCCTCTCTTTCTCATGCACACACAGAGCTCACTGTATAGGAACATATGTCATGCCTGCATTGTAAATCGTGGCAAAAATGTGTTTCTAAACAGTCTAATATGTGTATCGACTAAGTAATGTTCATCCATACTAATTTTGTTGTTCTTTTTTTGATCTGATTTTCAGACTCATGATAATCGGGAGCATTTAGCCATGATGGAGAGAATTTTGGGCCCTGTTCCTTCCCGAATGATTCGCAAGACTAGGTACATTTTTGACACTCTTAACTGGGATTCAAAGTATAGTTTCCACGTCAATCGTGCTTGTATGTGCAGCATGTTGAGCATCTAAAATGATGATTTCTGATCACCACACAGGAAACAGAAATACTTTTATCGTGGACGCCTGGACTGGGACGAGAACTCTTCAGCGGGAAGATACGTCAGAGAAAACTGCAAACCTTTACGGGTAAGTAACAGACTGGTGTGTATATAAATATAAAATATAATTTTTTTAATTCTAGTCAAAAGTTTGGGGCAAGGCTGCATTAATTTGATGATAAATACTTTAGAAACTACTTTTGATTTTTAAGTTATATTTAAGAGTTATGACATTCTATCATTTTGTAACATTTTAATTTATCCTTGTAATTCTACATGTAAAAAGGTTTTTTTTTTTTTTTTTTTTATTCACATTTCAGACATGTAAATGAGTTTGCCTTCAAAGTGAATATAGTCAAGAGTAATGGATATAAAATGTATTTTTGAATGTTTGTGAATGTGGGCAGCCATATGTTAATGTATGTACAATAATGTTCATCCTCTCTCTCTCTCTCTCACAGAGATATCTTCTATCAGAAGCTGAAGAGCATCATCAGCTGTTCGATCTGATCGAGGCCATGCTGGAGTATGAGCCCACGAAGCGTCTCACTCTCGCTGCGGCCCTGAGGCATCCTTTCTTTCAGAGCACCATCAGCAGCGCTGACCAGAGCGCAGGCAAGAGCTGGGAGGGAAACCGCGACATCAGCCGGTGACAATGATTCATCTTCAACCAAACGTCTCTGTCTTACGCCAAAAAAACTCGAGGACTCGCATGCCAAGAGAGTTGTGGAGCTGAACTGACATTGAGTAAAGTTTTATAGTGCAAGAGAACCTAATGAAGCAGGTGCACAGCATATGATTTCTCGATCATCTTCCCATAATGTGAGAACCATGCGCAGCAGGAGAATGTGAGGAACTTGGCACATCTAAAAGATGCTTGATTGGACTTTCTGAGGGTTGTTGAGTTAATATACCCTCCCAAGTTCAGTTCTTCCAGCCAACTGTGGCTAATGGTTTTTGTGGACAGCCATAAGTGGTGGGGGGAAAAGGCATTAATGTAACACTCCATTTTGGAAAATAGCTGACAAACAAGCATCACTGTTACAATATAATTATTTATCGGGAGAATACGTTTTGTGCATTTTGGCCCTGAGCTGATAATCGCAAATGCATTGCGACACTGTTTGTATTCAGTTCAATTTAAACCAAGTAACAGAGCAGCAGTGTTCTGGTGATTGTGTCCCTCAACTCGTTTACAGTATTTATTTAGTTAACCGGACGTCTCCTTTTTTGTGTGTTTGTATGGATTTGATTATAAATGTGTAAATATGAATAAACATGTTGTGACTATAGAATAAAGAGCTTGTCTGTTTGCTTGCTGTGAATGTTTTCACAGCGGCTTTTCAGGCAAAATGTTTTTACAATCAAAATTCTTGTCAAGTCATTTCTATATCGACTGTGTGCATATGATATTCTATGCTGATATGAATTAAACATTTGGCACTTAATTGGGCATTAGTGCAGTGCTTTAATCACTGCACTAAGAGTTTAATGCTATAAAACTGTCTTCTGCCATAATCATTCTTTACAGATAAGGAAAGACAGAAAACATAGAAATGACAGCCTTCTGTGGTTTATAATAATCACATACCTCAGAAATAGTTTGAAGCTATTTAAGTTTTAAATCTTAATTTTTTCCCCATGCAATATTTTATTTTAAATGGATTTAAAGCATACATTTAACTGTTTTCACTTTAAGACTAACATATATTCTTAACCAGAATGCCTTAATTTGAGAATAATATTTGGAATATGTAATATTTTGGCTGCGTAGTCATATAGTAGTTTAGTCTTTAGAGCCTTCACTCTTTCAATTTTACATCTTTGTTCAACTGAATTAAGGTTGTAGTAGTTCTACACGCATGCAAAAAGGTTCTATGTAGAACCTTAAAAGTGTTCTATTTGTAGTATTATTAGACATTTTTAATATATTTGCAGAATATATGAATGGCCTCTGTGATTTACACTGTATGTCTCCTTTTAGCTAAACTTGCAGTAAGATAGTAAGCTGCTCTTTTGGCTTTCAAGATATGGGTAACATGCCTGCAAGATAACACTGTAGGTCTCACCCTAGCTGAACTTGCAGCTGCATAATGGTACATAAGATAACATAAGATAAATGTTACAAAACAGGCCATGCCACTATTAGAGAGAAGCTAAAAGATTTGATAAACTGTAGATGAGCTCATTAAAATAGTTGGAAATTATTTTGTTGGTGTGAAGCCTTAATTTTTGGCATCTGGAACTTCTTGACTAGGCATTTTCACGACACCGTCAAGCAATTCATATATAGAACCTTTTAGGTGTTCCCATCATGGGATCATTTTTATTCAATTTTATGAATTAAACGGCTTGTAAACAATTGAAATTACCTGATCAACATTAAAGTATTGTGCAATCATTAAACCCTTGTGCGTCAATTAAAAAAAGTTACTCTGAGGTCCTTAGAGGACAAAAATGTCTGTCATAAATTTGAGCTTGGGAGCACAGACTTAAGTTTGATCTCATTTTAAAGAAAACCCTGGGTAGAAGTTATAGAGGTTTAAATGAACAATACATTATATAAAATATATATTTAATAATACAAGTTGATCTCAAAAACTGCTAGAAGATCAAAGCCGTAAATCTAAATAAGTTGTGTTCCAAATTTGACGTTGATATCTCAAAAAATGAGCATTCAGTAAAATTGTGTTTGTGCGCAGTGTCTAATTTTCCCCATTAGATGCAAAGCTCCGCTGGTACACACAGTGGTAGGATTTGTGATGAGTTTTTCTTCATCAAATATTACACGCACTCACAATTTTTTATTACAAACATACAAACCACACCCTGAAATCCATACCAACACACCCACACAATTATAGCTGCATAATTGATCCAATTGGCTCTATAAAATGCAGAAGCAGAAAACGGGAATAAAGTGTGCATTTGCTCTGAGAAAACAGCACCATCTGGTAAAAAATGTTTTGAAGCCTTGCCAACAGAATGAAAGCATATTAACAAAGACTGCATGTTTTTAATTAAACGGCCCTGAGATTAGAAATTGCAGTTTAATGGGTTTCAATGGGAACATATTTGTCGAAATAGTAAAATTCCAGTAAAAATAAAACACTTGGGAAAAAATGTATGGAGTTGGCATTAAAGCATAACTAAGTAACTTTTTTTACCTTCATAAATAGTTTTCTAAGTCCTTACGATGGTTAATTGACTTGTAGTGGTGTGTTTGAGGCGAGCACTAACCCCCTCTGGCACGTCTACGCCAGAATACAGCACTTGTTGAGCTGCACCGACCCGAAACAATCTCACCTCATCTTCACGTTCACGCGAGAGTGACAAAATGCTTTACGGTAATTCAAAAACAATGTATATATTATGACTTTAAGACAATTTTGAAAATTACCCACCTCCATCGAGTGTACTGTATCTGCAAATTACCCACCTCCTCTTTCTTGTACTGTATTTGCAAAACTACTGCGCTGGTGAGTGTTGTAGTCGTTGTAGTCCAGAGCTGCACTTGTAGTATTTACGACAGTGTGATTCACTGAAGGAAACTGTAGGGGGAGCTTCGCAAATCTTACTGAGTTCCGCTTTAACACAGGCAAAATGATCCAAAAAAAAAGGATGCACAAGGTTTAAGAACCTTTTTAAGTCAAGAACCTAAGAAAGAAATCACACTGAACCTTTTTTTTTTTCTAACAGTGTATATATATATTCTGGACACATGCAATGTTTTTAGGCAAATAGTACTAAAAACTGTAATGTCCACCCAATTGTCCCAATGATGGTATCCAATTGTGTGGCTGAAGGTTTCCTACGCGTCTTTTCAGTGCGCGAAATAATTTAATGCAAACTTAACGGAGTTCGTTTGCCCATATAATCTTAAAGGTATTAGGTTTAGCTAGTTTGGCTTGCTGTCCACTGAGGAGGGTCTTGATGAAGCAGCTTCAACTCGAGCTCTGATACACCCCCCAGTGAATAAATATAGGATATGATTACATAGGGCAAGGTACCTGAAATGAAGGTGGAGTTTGGGGAGGTGGAGGGATGCTGAAACAGCTGAGACTGAAGAGAGGTAAGCAGCTGATTGTATACTCTGGCTGTTGATTGGAAGATTAGATGGGCTCGCTCCTCCCTAAATTACGTTTAGGAACTTCACTAAACTTTAATCTGACTCCATTTTATCAATTTTAGGTTAGAGCGCCAATTATTGGTCATTTATACACTGTGCAGAATTATTAGGCAAGTTGATTTTCTGATCATATTTTTTTTCCAAGCACATTTTACCAATTCCAATCCACATCAATCTTAATAACTACTATTAATATTGTTTTTAATCATTTATAAGTGATATATAATTGTTCATTGAAGGACCAGCACCACATCCTCTTGTACCACTGTTTGAAGAATTTATCTTCCAGAATCTGGCAGTAAGTTTTGGAAGATCATTTAGTCCATCTCTGCAAGATGGATATTTCAGGATAAGAGATGGACTAAAAGTGAACTCCCACACCTTACTGCCAGATTCTGGAAGATAAATTCTTCAAACAGTGGTACAAGAGGATGTGGTGCTGGTCCTTCAGGAGTCACTCTCAAGCTGTCTGTCTATAAGGCCTATAAAAACCCAGTCTTCATGTACTTTATAACACTTCAGCTTGTGATTCTTATTAAGAGCAGGTCGCTTTTTAGGATTCTTCACCTAACCTAAGTCTCTGAGATCCTGACACCTCACATTTCTGAAGACTCCAGGTAGGTTTCAGTACTGGGAAATGGTGGCGCTGGAGACTAAAGGGTTCCTGATGGTTTCACACTTAATTCTTCACCTTAATTCTTAATTATTTTGCAGTTAACGTGTCTTTTCTTCTCCAGCTGTTTTTGTATGACCCCGCTGACCCAATGAGCATTTCACTGTCCAATGGTCATGCTTTAACTTTGCAATTTCTAGTATTACATTAGTATTGCGTCCTTCTCATGAGTATTTAATAATTTTTGACTTTTCAGTCTGAGTTAAATCTCTTTTTTGGCTCATTTTATCTGTAAAAGAAAACCTGCCTAATAATTCTGCACACCTGAATATAAGGCATTTTTTCATTTCCAGCCTTCATGAACAATTATATATCACTTATAAATGATTAAAAACAATATTAATAGCAGTTATTAAGATTGATGTGGATTGGAATTGGTAAAATGTGCTTGGAAAAAAAATATGATCAGAAAATCAACTTGCCTAATAATTCTGCACACAGTGTATAATAATTTATCTCGACATTTGATTATTCTATTTAACTCTTAAAATCTTATTGTACTCGTTTATTTGGATACCAATGTCGCTCAGGGTCTCACACCAGCCGTTCTTTTATGCAGATCCCACTGTCACAAACTCGCCAGTCTTGGTCACAAGACAGAGGTAATTTAGATGACCGCTCCACCTGCTCTCTCTAAAAGTATTTTGTTTAGTCCCCATAGATCTGTATACATTTGAATAAAGCAACACTTTCTCAAGTCTAGTCAGAGGTCACGACCACCGCTACAGATATAAGCTGAGCAATATTACTTTCTCTGATGGTAGCTGTGGTTTGGTCATGCCATGGTTTCCCATGTATACTTAGCTAGAGTAACATTACATTAAACAGAGGTAAGGCTCACCCTATTTAGGTTGGCTGATCAACATTTTGTTGTCCTAAACCGAAATTCCTCTTTTAGCCTTTACAGTCGTAAGGCTCACCCTATTTAAGTTGGTCGATCAACATTTGGTTGTCCCGAACCGAAATTCCCCTTTAAGCCTGTATAGTCTAAGTACACTTGAACCAGTGCCAAGTGTTAGCTGGAGCTCTAAAATCTCAGTTGGCGTGCCCTATGCTCCATTCAAAACTGGATTTTTGTCCGTTACTAACCTGAACACAGATTTACGGTAACATTGGATACAACGTAATCTACTAGAATTCTAATAATTATCAGAATAAAATCAAATGTAACAATTTATTATTAGTCAGGTAAATGTATCATGCCAATAACACAATCGATTCAAAGACAATCAATACAAAATGTCTGGAAGACACTTAGCATTACGGGCTTATAGCCCTGAGCCATTTTGCACTTCTTTCTCTGGATCTTCTTCGTCTTCCTGTAGTTTCTGGGGCAGTTCTGGCCTAATGGTTAGAGCAGGGGTAGGCAAGTTCGGTCCTAGAGAGCCGCTGTCCTGCAGAGTTTAGCTCCAACCCTGAAAAAAAAACCTTCAGCTGCCTACAGCCTTAGTAATCCTGAAGAGCTTGATTAGCTTGTTCAGGTGTATTTGATTAAGGTTGGAGCTAAATTTAGCAGGACAGCGGCTCTCTAGGACCGAACTTGCCTACCCCTGGGTTAGAGAGTCGGACTTGTAACCTGAAGGTTGTGGGTTCGAGTTTCAGTACAGGCAGGAAATGTATGTGGGGGAGTGAATGAACAGCGCTCTCTTCTACTCTAATTACCCACAACTGAGGTGCCCTTGAGCAAGGCACCTAACCCCCAATCACTCACTGGGCGCCGCAGCAAAAAATGGTTACCCACTGTTCACGGTGTGTGTGCGTGTGTGCACAAATTAGGACATCATACTTGGCTACACGTCATGTCACTTCATCCACTTTTTAAAATACTCCCAAGACCAAGACAAAACATACTCCAAATAGAGGCATGAACTAACAATTGGAATTTGCATTGACTAGGGTCATAGACCTAGGGATTTTGCACCTTGTTGGGGAACGGGGTAATTTGATGGAGATCCTGTGAAAGGGCACACCCTCAATAGTCAACGTATCTCTAAACTCTTAAAACCTTCATTACCTTTTGGTTTACTCCTGTGGGGATGAGACCACTGTACCAGTCAATTCACCATTTCAAATGATACCAAATATGACTGTTATGGGAAGAATGGGTAAAGGGAAGGAATTGGGGGAGAAGAAACAAATGTGAAGGAAGGACAGGAGGGAATGAAGCTTTCCGCATCTTCAATCTGTGGAATGTGCCTGTCTGTGTTTCTGAGAATTTTTTGTATTGGCTCACTTTTCCTCATTCATGGCCAAAAGATTTAAAGACTACAGCTAAGTGTGTAGACAAGCACAGTAAAGCTCTTTTACAAGCACCTTTTCTTTGAATAAAGCCAAGCTTTATTTAGAAAGCATCACTCAGACGTAATCTAAAAGAGTGATTCAGTGATTTCAGACCTATTGCCAAATGAAAAACAGACAATACAGATCTTATTAATTTCACCTAATGACCAGCAACAATAATGTTCACTTAGAATTTTTAATGGATTAAATTTGTAAAGCAGTGAACAAAATGATATACTTGGCCCAAAAGGCTATATTATATATATATATATTAGATTAAGAAGAAGCAGCATGAATCATTTTGAACTACTGAGGAAATTAGTGTCTGTTTGTGAATGAACAGGTTGTTTGAGGCTTAGTGTAACAGCTGATGCTATAAATGAATTTTCAACACTGACTTCATTCACATGTTCATTGTCTATAAACCTCTTCAATCTGTTTTCCCTCCTACCTTCCCATCTGTTGAATGGAAGGATCTTACCCTTAATCTGTTAAGATCAATGATCATACAACAGGTATTTCTCTTTAAGTCTCTTTTTCTGTAAGTTTAAAGAAAAAACATAGTTGGTCAGCTTCACCATATTGATGCTTACACATATTTGTGATTTAACTGATATTAGCAGCAACATATTAGTGGTTTCTCCTCGCTCACATGCCCTCACATGCTAATCTGATTATAAACAATTACGTCATTTGAGAATTAGCTGGGGACAGATGCAGGGAGGGTTTAAAAACATGTAGATCAACAAGACTTTTGGAAAGCCAGCAGATGAGTTTGGACCTCAGGTTCCTTAGATCAAATTATGTACATCTGAAGTGTTTCACCAGAAATCAGGTATGTTGGACCTTTATGCTAAATGTTTTTCTGTCATTATGTTCTACGTGAAGAATTTAAGAGTTTGCTGTATTGTTTTATTTATATAATAGTATTTTTAGGCTATATTTATTACATTTTTTGTTTAGAAGTTCAGTCTATTTGACCTAAGGAAGGAATTTAAATCAAATGCATATTTGTATAATGTAAGTATAGTAGAATGAGTGATTATTAGTATTTGTAGTATATGTTCAAAGGTTCGGTGTTAGTAAGATTTTTAAATGTTTTTGAAAGAAGTCTCTTATGCTCATCACCAAAAGCTGATTTAAAATGCAGCGATATTGTGAAATTTTGTGAATATATTGTGAATTTAAAGTACATTTTAACATGTGGGCCTATTAAAATCATACACAGGGTGAATTCAGAGACACTTTTTGTCATTGAGATGAATTGGAAAAAGTGTCCCAATCAACCTGAATTCACCCTATAAAACAATTTTCCATATAAATAATGTCAATTTAAATAAAGGTAATGTTACAGAGTATAAAAATACAAACACTTTACTGTAAACATATTTCTAGTGTCATGTTTTTGTAATTTTGCAGTGTTGTTTTATACAAAACTGACTCGTCTATGTTTTGTTTTTGTTTTTTTTTCTAGGTGTTAATGCAGCCTGTACTTATTTATTAGACTTGGTTATATTAAACTGGAAAACCTGGAACCTTCCTTACTGAAAAATCAGTAATTTTGACTCTTGAACTTCAGTATCACCGAGTTTTATAAAGACTCAAAGATATTCACGTTTATTAACAAGCTTACGATAAGATGGACGCCGTGGTGAAGAGATCTCTGGGTGCTCCTCTCCGACAGCTGACCAGCTGCGTGACGGGGAACAAGGATGGATTTAACCGGAAAGGCAAGAGCGTCCGCAGGAAGAGCGCCCCCTGCTGCTACGGTCAGACAGGACTTGACTCATCCTGGTTAAGGACTTACCAGGCAGAACTGCACAGGGAAAGGTACAAAAATATTCTTATAAAATTATTCGACACTTTAACAGTCCGCATAAGTCCAGTGTCTAATCGTAATTGTTTATATTCTGAACAGGAAATTGAGGCAAGTCAAGTTTGCGCAAAAGAACGCAGAAAGAACCGCAATGAGGACACATCATAGAAGTCCACACCGCATCACAAAGGTACGTTTGTGCCTTCTGTCGCCACTTTAAAAGATATATTTGCTGGAACGGCAGAATATAGTGGCTAACTTTTAGTATGTGTGTATTTTTTCAGACACCGGTTCAGAGGGCAAACCTAAAAAGCAAGGCCGCCACCAAAAATGACAACTCTCTTTTTGGCGCCTTCCAAGGGCTCAGTCTGAGCATGAGTGGAGCACAAACCTCTGTAACATCATCATCCATTGCAGATCCATGTAAAGTCATGTGACGACACAGAAGGAAAACATTTCAGTGACTCTGATGGTGTGATATCTGACTATCCTTATCTATTTTATTTCTTGGTTACCAAGAAAAATTTACTTGAAAATGCTGGTAATAATAATAATATCTGAGGTGAATTATGACCTGCAGATCCTGCATTTCAGGAACATAATATGATTATGAAAATCATTTAAAAAATAACTAAATTATCAATAAAAAAACGATTTTTAAGATTTCATAAAAAAAAAAAAAAAAAGATATTTAAAGGGATAGTTCACCCAAAAATGAAAATTCTGTCATCATTTACTTCACCTTAAGTAGGCTCAACTTCCAAACCTGTATGAATTTCTTTGTTCTGCTGAACACAAAAGAAGATATTTGGAACTGTGTTTTTTAACCAAGCAGATCTCGGCCCCCATTGACTACCATAGTATTTATTTTTTGAGGGGCGAGATCTGTTTGGTTACCGACATTTTTTCTTTTGTGTTCAGCAGAACAAAGACATTTATACAGGTTTGGAACTACTTGAGGGGGAGTAAATGATGACAGATTTTTTTTATTTTATTTTGTCTGAACTATCCCTTTAATATATTTTAAACATTATTAACTTTGTCACTTTAACTAAAATTTGAAAATAAATTTGAATTGTATGTCAGAAGAATTTTTACTGGTGATCTCAGACTCATATGTGCAATTCATATGTATTTTCTCCATGTTTCTGTAACTCATTTGTTATTTCCATCTGAACGCTCAAGTTCAGTGAGGATGTACAGTAACTTAAAAAAAAAACAGCCGAACTCATTTTGTTTCTCAGGTGCCTCAAACTGCACTCTAACTGCTGGTAAACAACTGAACTTATGCATCAACTTATGTTTCTTTACTTACATTTTTCCAATAAAGATGATCAACATTTTATCATTTTGCAGATAATTTTCTTCATTTACCTGAATTTTGCAACCTTTTCAGATCACGTGTGTGAACACAAGGAACAAAATTGTATCTGTCAAATAATGAATACCTAGTGCTGTGTTTATATATAAGACAATTTAATCAGTGGCTACAGATAAACAACACAATATCATTACAGTACAGAGCTTTGAAGGATATGATCCAGCACGTTTGGCCGTGTTCCACACCTGTTTGTAGAAAGACTGTGTACAGGAAAGGCCATGTCTTTAATTATTTTCTTCGTCCTTCTCTTGCTTGCCAAAGGTAAAGCATCTCACTCATGCTTGGACTCAGGAACACGATACTCGGCACTTTACAGGATTGACAGTTGTCGAAACAAGATACCATAGGAGACACTGGATTTACTGATGACCTGATATGAGCAATGATAGGCCACTGCATGACACTGTGCAAGAATAAACCAAACCTGGACACACAATATTGGGGTTAGTTGTCACACTTTTTCTAGTAAATTTTAAGTTTACTTTAAGTCAGTTACTTAGATGTTTTTTTCGCTCTGGAGTCAAAATACAGTTCAACAGTCCATAAGTTCACCTTTTGTGTAACTCATATAGCATATGCTGTCACACTGTATGGGGTAAGTTGTCACATTTGGAACCTGTAGTTTCACACTGATTTGAAATATGAAATTTTAAATATACAGGCTGTCAGATCTAGAATCTGAGGGCGCAAAAAAATCTAAATATTGAGAAAATTGCCTTTAAAGTTGTCGAAATGAAGTCCTTAGCAATGCATTTCCACTCACAAAAATATTTTTTTTTATATATTTAAGGTAGAAATTTTACAAAATATCTTCATGGAACATGATCTTTACTTAAAGGTACAATTTGTGATATTTTTTTCCGCTAGAGGTCGCTAGAAGCCTATTCAAAACAAAGGCGTAGTTTGATGACGCCAAGTTTTAGAGCGGAAACTTGGGACATGTGGTCTCCATCTCAATGGACGGTGCAAAAGAATAGGGATTGGAGTCTGGAAGAACTCATGTTCGTGGATGCGATTATTAACGTTACTGTAGTACGAAGCAGAGCAGGACCGAGTGTTGCGGGAGCTGAACGAGGAGCTGGAGCGATTGATCAACACACGCCTCACGAGCAGCGGGACTTTTATTATGACACAGTCGCCGGCGCCGCTTCCGCTTTTCCGGTCATGAGTTTACGGGAGCTGTCCTTGTCGACAGAACCAGCGGCAGATGGTAAACAGTAATTATGTTCCATAAATAAGTAACACAATCCACCATAAAACGCGCAAGAAGTAAATAAGGAACTGCTTGAAGCAAGCTAGTGGTTTGCTGGACGCTAGACACTACTAGCGCATTTGTCCACGGCACTGTTGTCATGTGGTTTCTACGTCAGTAAAGGCGGTAACAAAGGTAACTGACGTTATTGACAGGCGACTTCACTGCCCCGTGTCACTGTTTAGAATGGGAATTTTCTCATGATTTACAAGTAGTTGAAAACATTAGAGATATTGTTAGTAATCAGCTGGACAAAATATATAACACTAGCCTAGTGGTTTTTGGATATTTTACTGCAAAAATTTTACATATTGTACCTTTAATATCCTAATGATTTTTGGCATAGAAGAAAAGTCGATAATTTTGACCCATACAATGTTGTTGGCTATCGCTACAAATATACCCATGCAACTTATGACTGGTTTTGCAGTCCAGGGTCATATTTGTGTTTCTTGAGTGTTGAACTTTCTTATGCATTCTTATATTCTGCAATCCAGAATGACAGGATAAGGTTTGTTTGAGCGGCGCCCACTACTGTACAGGAGTGAATTTACATTTTCTTAAAGCGTTAGTTCATCCAAAACTAAAATTTCTGTCATTAATTACTCACCAACATGTCATTCCAAACCTGCAAGACCTTTGTTCATCTTTGGAACACAAATTAAGATGTTGTTGATGAAATCTAAGAGGTTTTTATCTCCCATAGAAAGCAATGAAATTACCACATTCAAGGTCCAGAGAAGTAGTAAAGACATGACTACAGTGATTCAACTTTAAAGGTGCTCTGTGTAATTTTTTGACTCTACTAAAGAATAAAAATACCATATTATGTTTGCAGATATTTATTAAACATGCTGAATTCACATACTCGTTTCTCTGAAAACCACTGCTACAGCCAGTTATTTTACTTTGAAATTTGCGTTCCGTGTAGGAGTTTATGTTTTTTTGTTTTGTTCTATGCAAGACCGCACGTTGCCAATTTACCCAATAGTATTTTTCCCCCACCTGGTTGCCAGTTGGCGGAAAACACATGAAGCAAATTGCAGCCATGGAAGCCAGCGAACAAACTGGACTGCATTTGAATTTGGACTGCAGTACCCATTTTAACCACAAGCTGTCATTCTTACATAGAGCACCTTTAATGTTATGAAGCGACAAGAATACTATTTGTGCGCAAAAACACAACAAAAATAACTTTATTCAACAATTTCATCTCTTCCCTGTCAGTCTACACAGTTGATGCAGTGCACGCAGCGCAGAGCTTCTGTGTTCTACGTCGGAACGCCGGCTCAGTATTGGCCGACGCTGTTCACGTGAGCACCACGATGCATGCGTGTGATGCTGACTCAAGAGCCGGCACAGATTTGCCTTCCGACGTAGAACACGGAAGCTCTGCAATGTGTCTTCAATGTAAACTGCGTAGGAGACTGACAGGGTAGAGAGGAAATTGCTGAATAAAGTAGTTTTTGTTTTGTTTTTGCGCACAGAAAGTATTCTCGTTGCTTAATAACATTAAGGTTTAGCCACTTTAGTTACGTTGACTATTTTAATGATGTCTTTCCTCCTTTTCTGGATCTTGATTGTGATAATTCTGTTGCTTTCTATGGGAGATAAAAAACCTCTTGGATTTCATCAAAAAATATCTTAATTTGTGTTCTGAAGATGAACAAAGGTCTTACGGTTGTGGAATGACATGAGTGTTAGTAATTAATGACAGAAATGTCATTTTTGGGAGAACTAATGCTTTAATCCTGAAACTTATTTATTAAAGGTGCTACAGAGGATCTTTTCGTCGACTGAGAAACCAAAGACTGTTAGTGAGTTTTTGAAATGAGCGCATGCGTAAGAACAGCCCCCCTCCTTCACAGCTCATTTCGAGGGAACACCTCCCAAAACTCGTGCACAAGTATTGGAACATGAGTGTTTACCACCGGCATTCGCTGTTTCGTGTTAGTGGATTCATTATGTCGGACTCACCGCAGGTAACTCGTAATCTGCAGTTGTTACTCCTGTTTCCTGACAAAAACATTACATGCGCCGCCTGTGGAGTGTGGAAAGTTACTGGAGCGCGCAGCCACGCACGTCTCTCACAAGGAACGTCGCGGCAGTGATTGACAAGCCGGAGGGCCAATCATTTACGTGATGATCGCGTAAACGATTGGCTGATGTTTTTAAGGCCCTACCTCGTGCACAGATGATGTATATTAATATTATTCCTTTCAGTGCACCTAATAAATAGTCTTTTATCAGTTAGTAAAGACAGTTTCAAGTAATATTGCAAAAACATCGTCTTTAGCACTTTTAAGGGGCCTTTACATTTGACAAATATTTAACATGTTTTTTGTTGTTGTTATTAAAAAAAACAAACAAGCAAGACCAGCCCAGGTGAGAAAAAAATACGCAAAAGTAACGTAATGAATTACTTTCCATAACAAGTAAATAAGTAACGCAATTTTTTTTTTTTTTTCTAGGGAGTAACGCAATATTGTAACAAATTACTTTTAAAAATAACCTTCCCCATCACTGCAGGCTATATGGTTTTCAGCTAAATTAAACAATCAGTAAAACTTAAGCAAAAATTAAATGGTAAAACAATCTATGAAACTTTAAGAATGGAAAAGGTGACATGCAAAAATATCAAACATTAATTGTTTGGGTTAAAAAGACCATTTTATAAAGTTACAACATATGCTAACATGACAACTTACCCCAATAAAATGTGACGGAAAAATACTTGTCTGAGTATATGCTGAGTATATATTTTTACTAGCATTATATTAAAATATAAAATTATTCAAATTTAAGAGTTTTGAACTACATGTTTGAAACCAACAAACAAAACCACTTTATAGTGACACATTTTTTTTTAAATTGTTTAATAAAAAAAAGATAAAAATTTAAAATGTATAATATATTTAAAAAAAAAACATGGAATATTTGTAAATTAATTTACTGCTAATTAAAACGTAAAATATACATTATATAGGCTATATACCTTTATAATATATAGCCTATTCTAACATTTTTAAATTCATTTATCTCTTAAATATACAGTATGTTTATGCACACACGTAGAAACGTATTTCTAAAGATCACATCAGCCTGAGGTAAATACACCTGTGAGCCTCCGGCGTATTCCCGTGTCCTCTAGCACAGGTTGGCCCCGCCTATTTCCTCCCCAGCAGGGCCTCTGAGGTGTGACGCTCTGTCCCCTACCTGTTCATCCAGACAGCTTGTTGAACAGATAACACGTAGGTGTCAGCAGAGAGGGAGATAAAGACAGCGCCTGCTATCAAGAAGCCGATTATACTCAAACCTCTGCGGGTTTCATCCCGTACTTTATGCAATAACTGACGCGTGATTTGATGACCAGACAACCCGCGCGCTCATTCTGAGGAGGTTTTGCCAGCGCGCGAGATGTTATATGTGTGGAAAGTTGATACAGGGGAATAATATTGACAATCATTGCACTTATTCCCAGAGGAACTTTCCAAGGGCGGATGAATTACGCAGTGAGGAACGTCTGGATTCTCCTTGGAAGTATTTGGATAACGCTAGAGTCTGTACTTGTAAACTTACAGAAAATACAGTAAATATAGCCTTCATGTTTGAAATTGCTATTTGAGACCTGTATTGCGTTGTCTCAACATATATTCATTGAGAAAGGACAAAACCTAGTTAATTCAAAAAGCAGTTATGTGTATTAAGAAGTGTTAAAATCACATTTAGACCTTTTCATATTGAAAGTTTGAGGCTTTGTAAGTAAACCTTACATGTTTTACAAGTACAAAAGGATTATGTGTTTGCAAAGTATGATGTCCTCATTCTGTTCTTGAGATTCTGCTCAATTCATCTGCCAAATTAGTCATCCACGTGATCCTGCATTAACATCAGATCTGAATTATGGATGCTGATGGACAGCCTCCTGCTTCAAATGGTGACTCGCTCCGCTCCAGAGGTGGCTTCTCCCTAACCAACTGGCGGTCCTCTTCAAGGACTTTATTGCGAGGAGGAGAGGATGTGAGCCGAAGGCTGCTGTCTGGTTCGAACCACCAACAGGAACGGACAGACTCAGAGGCCAGTCCCAGCTCAAAGTCTCTTGAGGTGACTGCAGGGTTAGATGGCACAACAGCAACCACCACCGTGACCGCATCCACTCCACCTCGCCGTGAAAAAGCCATGGAAGAGTCAAGGGGGCCTGCGGGAGCCCCTCTGCCATCTGAATCAGAGGAAGGTGTCATCCCTGACCAGTCCACTTTTCTCCAGAGACAGTTCAGCTCCTTGCTGCAGCCAGGGGTCAACAAGTTCTCGCTGCGAATGTTTGGGAGTGCGAAGGGTGTCGCAGCCGAGCAACAAAGGGTCAAGTCATTTGGGGTGTGGATTATACATCCATATAGTGACTTCAGGTGAGTGACGCCTGGGAAGGGGAAAATATGACTTGGCAGAAACAAGGGGAGTCTTGTTGTGACTGTAATAATCATTTTTAGATCAAGTAAATGAGCAGGTTTACTTGATTTTAGTAGTTTTTTTTTAATTTAAGTTCACTTAATATTCTCAAGACAGTTCTTTTCTAAAACAAAAGCCATAGCAAAAGAGTATTTTTTCCAGTTCAAAATCAAATATGCTTACTCTTAAAAACTGCTTAGTGGTTCTGACCCGTTTGTCCTCTCCCCAGCATGCACAGGGGTGTGAATAATTTTATTAGTTTTATTTGCACAGCTGCTGTTGATTTTGCTGTTAATTTTTGGAGCTTGTTATCTTGTGATATCAGGACGAGTTTGTTAAAATGTTCGGTTGATTGTTACCCTTGTCGTGTTTCGTGTACCAGTTGTTGGGGTTTCTTTGTGTTCTACTGATGTAGTCAGCTTTGTTTATATCAGTAATATAATATTATAGTACACATTTATATTTGTAATTAATTTTTTTATTTTTTTTTCCATTTTAATTTTATTTTTTGTAAAATTAAAATGTTATTGTGTTTTTGTCATTTTTATAATATATATATATATATATATATATATATATATATATATATATATATATATATATATATATATATATATTTCTATTTAGTTTTTAGTAACATTTATTTTAGTTTTAGTCATTTTAGTTCTTCAATTTGAACCAAATGAGAATTAGAAATGCTGACTTGGCTACTAGCCGAAATAAAATGTTTTATTAAATATTTTTATTTTATTTTATTTAATGTAAATGTTTTTTCTATTACATTTTTAGTTAATAATAACAATACTGAAATACAAAAAGTGTTATGTTTCGGTGCTCAGATTATGCAGCTTGTTGAGGAGTGGTGTTATAGCGATCGGACTTAAAGGGTTAGTTCACCCCAAAATGAAACTTCTGTCATTAATTACTCACCTTCATGTCGTTCCACACCCGTAAGACCTTCGTTCATCTTCAGAACACAAATTAAGATATTTTTGATGAACTCCGATGGCTCAGTGGGGCCTTTATTGCCAGGAATGTCACAGAACCTCTCAAGATCCAGAAAGCTACTAAAGACATATTTAAAACGGTTCATGTGACTACAGTGGTTCAACCTTAATATTATAAAGCGACAATACTTTTTGTGCACCAAAAAAAATAAAAAAAATAATGACTTTTCAACAATATCTAGTGACGGCCGATTTCAAAAGACCGCTTCGAAGCTTTACAAATCTTTTGTTTTGAATCAATGGTTCTGATCGTGCAAACGAAGCCTCGTTTACTGAAATCACGTGACTTTGCCGCTCCACTGATTCGAAACAAAAGATTCGTAAAGCTTCATGAAGCAGTTTTTGAAATCGTCCATCACTAGATATTGTTAAATAAAGTCGTTATTTTGTTTTTTGGTGGAGCACAAAAATTATTCTTGTCCCTCCATAACATTAAGGTTGAACCACTCTAGTGACATGAACTGTTTTAAATATGTCTTTAGCTTTCTGGATCTTGAGAGGTTTGGTGGCAATAGAGGCCACACTGAGACATCGGATTTCATCAAAAATATCTTAATTTGTGTTCTGAAGATGAACGAAGGTCTTATGGGTCTGGAACGAATTATTTTCATTTTTGGGTGAACTAACCCTTTAAGATCATGGACATTAGAGACTTGAGGGTGGACTATTTTGACTTGTTCATGACTTTTTTTTTTAAAAACCAAAAACCATTTTAGTGTAAAAAATTGTAACATTTATTTTTGTTAGGATGGTTAATATACACTGATGAGCTAAAACATTACAACCAGTTGAATATCATTGATTATCTCTTAACAATGATACTGTGGCACAAGTCATACAAAATTGTAATGATGATTATAGGAGGAGTATGTCACAACACAGTGCATATGATGACCCTTTCCACCGAGAGGCAATAGATATAGAAAAGATGGTTCACTCCTATTAGTTATCAATGGGAGAAACTGCAATGTGCAATATGGTGGAATACGTCCCACCTTCTAAGTAAAAGAGCCAATCACTGATTCCCATAGAAACCTGAGGCTCGTGCTTGGGACTGCACATGCACATTTTGCTAGTCTAGCCTGAAAATACACTTTTTTTAACGCTATTTGAACATAAGAAACAACATTTATGGGACAGTTCATATCAGATTTTGTTACTGATTTGAAATAACTTATTTAATTGTGAGTTCGCCAAGCAGTTTTTGGGATTTCAGGATTCCCCCATTCAAATAGATAGGACTTGGTCTTGGATGCCAGAAATGGCTGCCCGGAGGCATTGCAAATATGGCCGCAGAGTGAACAGACTTTCCTTGAAAGGGACTTTGCTGACAGGGCACTGGTACTTGAGCATCAGAACTGGACCTTTTAGAACAGTGAAAGAAAGGTCACTTTTACAAAAAAGCTAAAAACACATTGTTCAGGAATGGTTTGAGGAACATGATGAAGAGTTCAAGGTGTTGCCCTGGCCTCTAAATTCTCCAGATCTCAGTCCAATTGACCATCTGTGGGATGTGCTGCACCAAGTTCAATCCATGGCGGCTCCACCTTGCACATACAGAACTTGAAGGATCTGTTGGTAACGTAGATACCACAGATACCGCAGGACACCTTTGGGCTCTTGCTTCAGCAGGTCGATGCTGTCTTGGCAGCACAAGGAAGACCAACAGCATATTGAACAGGTGGTCATAATGTTTTGGCTCATCAGTGTATAACAATAGTGAATAGCTGTGATGTGTGAAAACATCTCGCAATTCAACTTAACTTTCATTGCTATCAGTAATCATACAATGTCAACAAGCACTTATGACACAAATCAGGTCCTAAAAGCACGTACCTTTCAATCACCACAGTAAAGCACAATGCTACACAGGTCAGTTACAGCGCTTTCCCTTATAGAGTTACCATTAGTCAGAAAGGTATCATTGTTGAAGGATGGGCTGGAGGGACCCATTCGGTCACAGAGTGTCAGGTTAATGTTCTTTGTCTGAAACACGTACTCAGAGAAAGCAGCAAGTTGTCAAAGGATAAACGGATTGTGTTTTCAGAAAGCAAGACATGATCTCTAATGGGAACTTGGTCTCAGTCTCCACACCAGTTTCATACAGTCCGAAGAGAAAAATGTGTGCTTAAGTAGGAGAGATCAAAACCAACATTTTTGAATCATTAATCCAATTTAATGACACTAGAATCACCAGTTACGTTATTTTATTTTTTTTTTTTACTATAATTTGTTTAATGTTCCAAGATCTTCCTTTTAGCTACAGTAAAACAAACCCTTGAGCCCTTTGAATGACTTCTGTTTTATCAACAGATCAAAGGCATCTTTAATTTCCAGGCCCTGTTACTGGTAACATTGTTATTAATTACAACTCTATACTTACTGATAACATTTCACGTTAATTTTTAAACTGGGACACTTTAACAGGGGAAAATATGAAGGTTAAAACAAAATTTCAAGACTTTTTGTTTTGTGTTTTTCAGTGTTTGATGGCAGTACTCATATGTTGAATTATACAGTTTATTGGTAAACAGGATGACTAAGACGAAACTCATTTACTCATTCACTGATTTTTTTTTAATCCATTGGCAATGCTGTCAATAGAGTTTTAATCAGATTTTTAGCTGATTTGTCATGTTTTTATATTCCCTTCCTCATTTTACCTAAAAAAATAATAAAATGGTAGATGACTTTTGATAAAATCTGCACTGTCTTTAAGTGCCATGTTATAATGCAAACCTACCTAGAGCTCATGTCAATATTCAATAGTCTATATTCAATGTCAATAGTCATCACTGGAATTGTCTGATACTGATAAAACGGTCGCTTTCATTCTTAAATGACAACCATGAAATATAAAAACATATTTGACTCTTTTCAAGTACACACTCATTCCAGGTGACTGACGCTGCATTGGAAAATATGACCACAGGTGGAAACTTCAAACCATCGAGCACACGTACGGTAGTGCGCAAAAGACTACATATCCAGTTTAAACAGTCACATACTGTACAGTATGTTCACGACTCTCCATTACCACCTTAGTAATTAATATGGAGAGGAATGCTTTGCAACACGTGCAATTGACGTAATTTGCCTGTTTGCTCAAGGGTTCTGTTGGGCCTATGTACTGTAGAACTATTTAGGGGTTACGATCATGGGAGCATTTTATGGATTTAGTTTTATAAAATTGTATGAGTTAAACAGCTCGCAAATGTACTTTCACTATAATTGAAATAACACGTTAAACATGAAAGCATTATGCAATCATTTAAGACATCTCCTTATATAGAGTCTTTTTGGCATAAAGCATTCTTTAAAGCTGAGTCAAGAACCTTAGGGTTCATGTAAAACCCTACTGAACCTTTTTTTTTTTAAATAAGAGTGTAGATACTTATTTGTATAAATGGCTTATTTTGTACTTGTAATTTTGAATTTAACTTTTTGTCCATAACGGATTACCAGGTGTGCTTTACAGAGTCACATATTTGTTTCTTAGAAAATAATCTTTTATTCATCTTCAAGTGTCTGGGGCTGGTTGAATTTTTTTTCCACGAAACATGGGACGTCGCCATAGGATGGCGTCTTATTAAGTTACAGAGACGTCACTGTATAGCACCCTGAAGGACTCGAGCAGCTTCAAACTAGCAACCTTTAGGTTACCAGTCTTGTTCTTAATCCACAAGGATATACTGCACTGAATTTTTCTCCACTTTAATTTTTAATCTAATTTTTGTAACCTAAGTTTTGTTTAGTTTAGAGGCAACATAAGCTACTAAAAAGCTTCAAAGTTCATACAAAAGAGCAAAATTATTAGCGTTTGGATTAAGGATGTATCATATATGATTTTTTATGTCTGACTGATATTAAATATTTAATTATAATGATACAATGATATTTTTTTAATGCTAATGATACTTAATTTTAACCATTTTAACATTTAGGGATAGTTCACTCAAAAATGAAAATTATCCAATGATTTAATCACCCTAAAGCCATCCTAGTTGTATATGTATCTTCTTTCAGACAAACACAATCGGAGATATATTTAAAGATATCTTGGCTCTTCCAAGCTTTATAATGGTGGTGAAGGGGGTGATATTGAAATCCTCCGACATATCTCTTTAAAAATTATTGCTTTTAGACTTCTAATTCATGACCGGTGTTTTGATTTGCTCTGTCCTCTTCGCTTCCACGTTCGCCAATACGTCATACATCGGGTGAGAGGTTACTCTACCGCCGCAAAGCGATGTATAGAGATGTCTGCCGGACAGCTGACCCTTTAGACCAGGGGCCCGTTCTTCGTACGTCGCTTATTACATCCGAGATCAAATGACACATCCAAGATGATATCATCGTGCTAATCATGATCCAGCTAATTGGGTTCTTCAAACACACCTGTTGTGTATGATTAGTATCGCTGGATTAAAGGAACACTCCTTTTTTTTTGAAAATAGGCTCATTTTCCAACTCCCCTAGAGTTAAACAGTTGAGTTTTACCGTTACGCCGGAATGAGAGTATAGTTCCTAGCCATATCAGCCTAGAAAATCGCACCTTTTCATTTTCTGTCGGTCTTAGTACACGATTTAACTACAGAAGAGTCAAGTTTTAAATAGGAAAAATATCAAAACTCTTTGGTCATTTTTAAGCGCGATGCTAACGGTCTAATCAGATTCAATGAACTATGCTAAGCTATGCTAAAAGTGGTACCGCCAGACCCGGAGATCGGCTGAATGGATTCGAAAACGGTAAAACTCAACTGTTTAACTCTAGGGGAGTTGGAAAATGAGCCTATTTTCAAAAAAAGTGGAGTGTTCCTTTAAGTTATCTGAGATAATTGCACGTTCATGTGTTGGCTTAAAAGGGGATATGTATCGATAGTAGAAACATTGATCAGCAATGCAGCGATTGGCTGGAGTCAAGACGGCAACGTAATGACATCATAGAATGAGAAAAGACACCTGACGAAAAACTTGACGAATTTCTAGACATTTATAAGGAAACAGCCAAGCGAATAAATGACAGAAGAACGACATAAATGTTAGATAAATGAAATGTGTACTATTTTTTTTTTTTACAGGATTACCCAATTATTTAGGCTATATTCACAATTTTTATTATTTGTACATTCAATTTTTTATTTCAATGTTGTAATTAGCAACTAATTTACCTTTTGAAGCATATTTGACAGCATTAATTAAAGTTTCTTAAGGGTCAAGATCAAGTTATCTGCATCTCCTGTGCTTCATCAAGCCTCTCCCATAATATATGTCGCGGTTCAAATGCACAAATGCATGTATGGCATAGACATCTGTACATCATGTATGTAAAACTCCAATAAAAAATATTACATAATTATTCCCTCACGAATGAATCTCTCACAGAGTAAAACTGTCGGTGTCTATATTATGACACTACACGGCATTATAGTGTTATCTGCAAATTTATTTTTAAATCATTATTATTGTCCCTGGTTTACATTAGGGTACTCTTGTGGGAAAGTAGCAGAGGCTGGGACAGACTTTAAACACCACCTCCGCTTAAAAAGATGCAATCTAATCCTGTTTACATGAAATAAGCCTGCTCCCGAGCAGGTTTGAGCTTACGGACCTGTTGCTATGACAGCAAGTCTAGGATGAGCTTCGAAGAACCAAACAATCCAAGATCATGCCAAATCATCAACAATCAAATCCAGCTAACTGAGTTAGCGGCGTACGAAGAACGGGCCCCAGGAGTGGGGAACGTTGATCCTGGAGAGCCAGTGTCCTGCAGAGTTTAGCTCCAACCCTAAGTAAACACACCTGAAGCTAATCAAGGTCTTCAGGATTACTAAAGTTACAGGCAGGTGAGTGTTTTTTTCAGAGTTGGAGCTAAACTCTGCAGGACAATGACCCTCCAGGATCAACGTTCCCCACCCCTGCTTTAGACTAACCCTTTTAATCTCTAAAAAGATTAATAAAAAAAACACTGTTAAATACATTCTTTTCATACTGTACAATATAATGTTGTGATGACTATTTTTACTTGTAGCATTTAAAACTTTGATTTTAGTTTTTAGTGTTTCATTGTGAATTAATTTAGATAAAATATTGCAGACTTTTAATATTGGCTATGTATCAGTTATTGGCCATAACATAAAAATAGTTGTCAGTTTATCGATTGTTGTTATATTGGTGCATCCTTTAATTTGAATTGAATGGTTGGTTGTAGTATTGTAGTATTTTAGTATACATACTCCAATACATCCTTTGTTCCTTACATCATGCATCTTCATACACAGGTTCTATTGGGACTTGGTTATGCTTTGCCTGATGATGGGCAACCTTGTCATTCTACCATGGGGTATCACCTTCTTTGAGGATCAGAACACGCTGCCATGGATCACCTTCAATGTGGCCTCTGACACCCTCTTCCTGGCTGACCTCGTCTTCAACTTTCGTACTGGCATTATGGAAGGTGACAATTCCCAAATCATCCTGGACCCGCAAGTGATCAGTCGGCGTTACCTGCGAGGCTGGTTTATGATAGACTTCATCTCCTCTATTCCGGTGGACTACATCTTCCTGGTGGTGGATATAGAGGCCCGGCTTGAGTCGGCAGAGGTGTACCGCACCGCCAGGGCACTGCGCATCGTCCGCTTCACCAAGATCCTCAGCCTGCTCAGATTGTTGCGCTTGTCTAGATTAATACGCTACATTCATCAGTGGGAAGAGGTGAGTAAAGGAACAGGAAGAGAAATGAATAGATGAAATATACTTGCAGCCAATTCTGACTTAAAACTAAAAATAATTTAATCTTTAGTAGATCTCAAGATAAAATATCAATTTTCATACTGTACATTATAATGTTGTGATGCCTTGATCCACTCGTGGCATTTAAAATAATTGATTTATGTCTTTAGTGCTTTGTTATTTATTTTAAAACCTGCCATTTATCAGTTATCAACCATCAACCAGTTCTTGTTCTAACTGTACTATCTATCACTCACTTTTTTTTTCACAGATCTTCCATATGACCTATGACCTCGCAAGTGCAGTGGTTCGCATAGTGAATCTGATTGGAATGATGCTGCTGCTGTGTCATTGGGATGGCTGCATGCAGTTCATGGTGCCTATGTTGCAAGACTTCCCACCAAACTGCTGGGTCTCCAAAAACAACATGGTGGTATGAGGTTGTTTTAGGTTTTAGGTTTAGGTATGTTTGAGGTTGTTGGGGTAATGTCTCAAAAATGTTTGTTAGGAAACAGAAAACGCACTTCTGCTCCCTAAATAAAGTTCTAAAGCGTTAAGAGTGTGTTCACACTTGTAGTTATCAGTTATTTTGGTTCTTTTGGTCCGGACCAAAAAAGAAATTGATACATTAAATTCTGGTTCGATTAAGCCCTTACACGTACACTAGCATACACACACAGTCGAATGCACAGCCTTGCAAAATATACTCTGTTTGACTCGTACGCATACACAGGCATTCAGTGCACGCACAGTTTTGAGCGATCCCTCACCTTGAGTTACAACCCATGTAAACCCATATTTGTATTCTTTCATGCTAGAGTTGTACAAATGAGGGTACTTTCTAACCTCTTTGCTAAATCTGTCTTCTACATAGGCCTCCATTATCACTGTAGCTTGCATGCGTTCTGGTCTGTTTATGCAGTTTTTATTCAACTACCTTGTGGCTCGACGCCCCCCAGGGCATGGTTGCCACCTTGTGTATAAACTAATTACTGAAAAAAAATTAAATGCACATGTGAAACCTGCGCGTACTCTTCTGATGACAAAATTCACATCACGCGCACTGTACCCTGACCCTCAGGTACGCGTAAAAAGTGAAGTATACTTTGTGCTTTAGCATTCACACTGTCATTTTTAAGATATTTTTTAAAAATTTTAAATGGACATCGCTTTTGGCCACTACTGTATGCTGGTATTTTTACCAGCTAAAAACTCACAGATATGTAAAAAAGTCAAAACAGCTCCAACAATTCTTCCATTGCACACACAAATGAAGATCTGCTGCAAGGAGATGGTGGTTCTGATGCCTGTATCGAACAGTAAAGGGTAATGTAGCTCTTATGTTCGGATGGCATTCACACTAGTCAAATGAACCACACTAACAGGGCAATTGCACCAGAGTTCGTTTTAATCGAACCAAATCTGCCAAGTGTGAACACAGCCTAAGTTTTGCTTTAAATTTACGTATTATCAATCTGTTTTTCTCTGTCAGAATTCCACTTGGCACATTCAATACTCCTATGCCCTTTTTATGTCCATGAGCCACATGCTTTGTATTGGGTATGGCGCACAGGCGCCCGAGTCACCAACTGACGTCTGGCTCACGATGATCAGCATGATTGTTGGCGCCACCTGCTACGCCATGTTCTTGGGGAATGCCACCAACCTGGTCCAGTCCTTGGATGCTTCCCATCGTCAGTATCAAGAGAAGGTACTAGTAATTACTTTAAAGCATTTTTGAGACATTTTGAATATTTTCTTCTGTCAATAATTTGGTTGTTTGGTTTGTTACAGTACAAGCAGGTGGAACAGTACATGTCCTTCCACAAGCTGCCGGCCGACATGAGGCAGAGGATCCATGATTATTATGAGCACCGCTTCCAGGGCAAGATGTTTGATGAGGAAAATATCCTCGAAGAACTCAGCGACCCGTTAAAAGAGGTTTTTCTTATACTTTTTCTTTCCTTTTTAGTCGATATCACCAAGGCTGCGTTGGTGCGTTGTTAACCAATCGCCAATGTAGCTATTTAGACATTAGCCCGTTTTACACAGCAATCCCGGTAAATTACCGTAAAATTACCAGAATGACTTTACCGGTAAATAAACAAATATACTGTTCACACAAGCAACAGTATTCTGGCTTTTTACCGTTAAGAGACCATTTACACATCAGCACCAAAATACCAGTGAATAAAAGTATCCAAATGCAGAGCCGCAACGCTGATGAATGAAAAAAAAAAAAAACTGGGTCTCAAGCAGAACACGTTGAAAAAGCTGTGAGATGTGGCGCAACGGTCAAAGATGTCCATCTAGAGCATATTTACATAGAAAATCTATTAAAAAGCTTACTGTAAACAGCGCGGAGCAATCACGTCATCTCCATAAGAACTTTATGATTGGTCCAAAGCAGACTTCTTATGTCAGCACGTTCTGATCTGGTACGTGCTCATACCGGTAAACTTCATTCTGCGTTCAAACAGCATCATACCGTTAATTTACTGGAAATGTTACAACTTCCCTTACTGGTAAATTGGCAGAACCAATTTACCGGTATTTTTTAAAATGAAATTACATAAATTGACATGACCAAAATGTAGGTAATGTAAAATCTTTCTAAAATCTTACCAAAAGTTTAATATTAAATCATGTTGCTTAATGTAATAAAGCAAGTTGAATATCCTGTTTCACATTTTCCCATTATTATCTATTCCTTTCTCAAATATAATCCCTTTTTATTATCTCTTAGCATGTCTCAAATAGAACAAATCCATGTACTCCTTAAGCTTATAGAATTAACTGCTTGTGTGCTAATTGGAATGGATTAGTATGCCTAATCTATCTTGTATTGTGTGTTTGACCTGCAGGAGATAGTGAACTATAACTGCCGTGGGCTGGTGGCTAACATGCCACTTTTTGGAAACGCCGATCCTCATTTCGTCACAGTGCTCCTCACAAAGTTGCGCTTCGAGGTCTTTCAGCCGGGTGATATGATCATCCGTCAAGGGACGCTCGGTCGAAAGATGTACTTCATCCAGCATGGCTGTGTCAGTGTAATCACTCATGATAATAAAGAGAAGAAACTGAATGACGGCTGCTACTTTGGGGGTGAGCTTGTTTTTTCCTTAAGTCAAGATAAGTTTATTTGTTTAGCGCTTTTCACAATACAGCTTTACAGAGAATCATGATGTTAAAGGGCTCATGAGTTGAGAAATTGAATTTTCCTTGATTTTTTTGACATAGAAGAGGTCATTGTACTATAAAAATATAGAAATAAAGTTTCAGAATTCAAAACTTCCTTGCAGCTTTTAAACGACTCGTTATGGATTTTGTTACATTATTACGTGTGCGATGAAACACTGCCTCTGCAGAAGATCAACGCCTACTTCTACATCATTGCCTCTTTAGCCCCGCCCATCTATGAATGCGCGTGTCATGAAGTAGTAAATACGAGAGAGACACAAACACAGGATTACTCCAGCAACAAAATTACGACGTTTTGAAGTGCCAAGTTGTGGAAAAACACAGTCTTTGCATTGCCATCCATGTGAAACTAACATTAAGAAAGCATGGATTGACTTTATTTTTAACAAAGTTCCAGTCAGATCGTGTCAGTAAGACACTGTTAGTTTGTTCGTTTCATTTTACTGCGGATTTGTTTTTAAACAAGACACAGTTCAATGCAGGATTATTTGAAATTAAAAGATGACGCATTGCGACTACATTGGATCCGACAGTAATGTCGCAACACACTAATGTGAGGAACAGTGTTTTTACATGTGTCACTATTGCTTTGTCTGTCACAGATCATTTTATACTGAGTATTAGCACCGCAGTCAAACTAAATAGTTGTGATAGTTGTGATTTGCTCTTCTTTCCTTTGCTTTGGCATTTATGGGGCTGGATTATCGGATATGGAAGAACGTACGTAGAGAACACTGCTTTTGAAGTATGAATAGCCTATAAGAATGACAGTGTGACAAACAATAGTACATTCATTCATAATTCCGATTACAAGAAACACTGTAAGTCATCCTTTGACAATTATAACTATGGTAATTCCAAGTACTTAAACTTTATTTTCCACAACCAAGACTTATAAAGCATATTTGAGACTCATAAATGTTTCACATTGTTGGCAGCTATGTAACGAGATATTTTTCAACATCGGAAGCTTTCAAACTATTTTACATGCGTAAGGGCGGGGACGTTGAAAATTATTTGAATATGCAAAACTGTTATCCAATCATAGCAGTGGGCATTTACTTAAAGTCTTGAATGAGGCACGCCCATCAAAACATGAGAGAGTCAAAAACAGGATAGATTATAGCTTATTTCTTCTAACATTAGGATGTTTTTTTTATGTAAAAATCTTGGTAACATTATGAGTGGACCTCAGAGAACATTATAAAAAAAAAAAATAAAAAAAAATAAAAAAGCAGTTCATGACCCCTTTAATGTTTATAATATCTTAATATCTTCATGCCTTATAGTCACATTTAGCAGATTATTATGAAAGTGTGTTCCCGTCATAGGAAAAAAAAAGTAAATGCAACTTATCTTTTTTCTTTTTAATTAACAATATTTTTCTTGCAATTGTGAGTTTTTATCATAGACCATATCTCAAGAGTTTGTTTCGGACATATTCTGACATTTTCTTCACAGAAATTATGAGCTTTTATCTCTCAATTCAGACTTTAGAACTTGATAACTCACAATTCTGACTTTTTTTCCCCCACAATTGTGTGTTCATATCTGGAGTTATTAATCCAAATTGCAGGATATAAATTCTCAATTCTGTGAAAAAAGTCAGAATTGTGAGATCTAAACGTGTAATTGCAAGAAAAAAAGTCAGAATTGTCAATTAAAAAAATCACTTTTTGTATTTTTTTTTTCTGTGGCAGAAACAAGCTTCCATAGATTAGAGCTGGGCGATAATATACTTTACGGTCACTGTGATTTTGCCAAGTGAGACATGTTCCTGGATCAATATATTTTGTCGATCCTGGAACATTCACACATTCCAGTGTGAAAATTTAGTCTTAACCCTCTTCCTACCCCTAAACCTAACCCAACCCATAACTTATCCCTAAAATCAGAGGGGAAAGAATAACATTGATGTAGAAGCACCTAACCCTGGTTTCAACCCAAAACTTGTCCCTCAAATCTGATTGGTTGATTGGAATGTTGTTCCAAGATCAACAAAGATGTTGATCCAGGAACATGTCTTAATTGGCAAAATCACGGTGGCCATAGTTTACGCTTTGCAACGATACAAGAATTCAAGCTCTTGAGATTTGATATATAGTAAATATCTCTTTACGTGAGTATACTGTATGTATGTAGATAAAGTTATATATCCAACTTCTTTAAAGAGCTGGGCTGGGTTACATTTTGAGACAAAATAAAAAAATCTGTCAGATTTGCTATATAGTATATATTAGTATGTACTGTATGTATGCAGATAAAGTTTGATATAATATATATCCAACTTTATATATAGTATAAATGGCTTTACGTGAGTGTACTCTGTATGCTGGTAAAGTAGTGCGTGTATATATATATATATATATATATATATATATATATATATATATATATATATATATATATATATAATATATTCAGATAATAGCACAATATGGATTAGACTTTGATACAAATCAGATTTGAGCTAAATGTAAATTTAAATGTAAATGTGTTCTCTTCTTTTATTAGAGATATGTCTGCTGACCCGTGGCCGTCGTACAGCCAGCGTCAGAGCCGAAACATACTGCAGACTTTACTCACTCAGTGTGGACAGCTTTAACGAGGTCTTAGAGGAGAACCCATTAATGAGGAGGGCGTTTGAGAGCGTGGCGGTGGACCGGCTGGACCGTGAGGGAAACAGCATTGTGCATTCATCCAAGAGCATGGAGGATGATGGGGACTGATGGATTCTTTGCGTAAACTCTCTTGGTGAACTTTGACTGACCGGAGACTCACTGAAGATAAATGAATGTAGAAAAAACATGGATGAAAGTGTTACAATGTCCACATAGTTGACCTTAATGACAATGTACAGTTGCAGTATGGTGTGATTTATCTAAAATAGTTATTTCTTATTCTTAATTTGACAATGCAATGTATAGGAACGTAAAAATAAGCAATATCATTCCTATGTTCTGATAATGTTTAGATGGCTGTCATATACTGGATCCATGTAATTCATTTCAGTCAGAAACCATTAGTTTAGCAGGGACATTGATCAAAATAAATATGTATGCAACAACAATATATATTATAATACAATTGAATTAACAATGCAATGAAATTAAATGAGCATAGCATAAAACATAGCCTAACATTACAACAGTTTATTTATATTGTATTATTTATATTGTAATACTATTGGGCTCCTACACTCGTAGAAAAAGAGATTCTATACTGTAGGGTTCCTGACTCACCTTTAAAGAGCAATTTACGCCAAAAAGATTCTATATAAGGAGTCTTCAATGTCTTAAAGGAGTACTCCACATTTTTGAAAATAGGCTCATTTTACAACACAATGTAACTACAGAAGAGTCAAGTTTTAAATAGGAAAAATATCAAAACTCTTTGGTCATTTTTAAGCGCGATGCTAACGGTCTAATCAGATTCAATGAACTATGCTAAGCTATGCTAAAAGTGGTACCGCCAGACCCGGAGATCGGCTGAATGGATTAGAAAACGGTAAAACTCAACTGTTTAACTCTAAGAGAGTTGAAAAATGAGCCTATTTTCAAAAAAAGTGGAGATTTCCTATAAATGATTGCATAATACTTTCATATTTAGTGGGTTATTTCACATTTTCATGTGATAAAGTATGTTTACAAGCAGTTTAATTCAAAAAATGTAATCAAAATAAAACTAAAGTTAAAACTAAATCCATAAAATGATGGGAACCTCTAAAAAGTTCTGTATGAAATGACAGAACTCCTGTAGAGAACCTTTTCTTCTGAGAGTGTATAGTTTCAAGTAATTGTAGCCTTTAGTCAGTGAATTGTTCCCTGTTAATTTTGCATTTTGCAAAACATCTCCAAGGTGGCTTTGCATATGTTTACTCAGTACAAACTCATGTTTAACTCATTGATCTTGTTGTCTTTGACATTGGTGTCATTCAGACCCTCCAGTGAATGTGATTTCACCAAGTACAACATGTTCCTGAATCAACATCTTTGTTGATCCTGAAACAACATTCCAATCAACCAATCAAAATGTAGAGTTTATGTCAAGTTTAGGCTTACAAGCAGGGATAGGGGCTTCCACATCAGTGTTATTCACTTATCATTTCCTTCTGATTTTAGAGATAAGTTATAGGTAGGTTTAGGTTTAGGGGTAGGGATAGGTATAGGACAAAATTTTTGGACTGGAATTTTGTTTGAGGATCAATAAAATATGTCTTACTTGGCAAAATCACAGTGACCCTGGATGTATCAAGTTAAAATCGAGTTTATCGAATCATTTTTCTATTAGATGTTCAGTAATACAGTAATAACTCATTTTAACCTGAATTCTATCTGCTTTCCGGATCAACATTGAACACTTAAGAATCATGCACTGTAACAAAAGATGTCGTCTGAAAGACTTGGCTAAGCTGGGACATCCTGTCTGTCTTCTTAACTTCAAATGAAAGTATTAAACAATATGAGTCACATAATCACTGATTAAACTCATTTCTTTTTGGCCTGAGTCCCTAGTCATCATGATAATTGGTTATGATGATAACCCTTTGAGAGGAGATTGTTTTCAGATGTGCTTTTGAGGAAACTATTTACTTAGGAGCAAATTATTCCAATTTTGTTAGTAACATTTCTACTCTTCTCTGCGTTTGGAAATAAAAATATATATTTTGTCCCATGTAATGTGTGATGATAGAGATAAGGCTGATGAGTATTATGGGATTATGGGATAACAATTGGGATTCTGAGTATTTGATTCTGAGATTCTGAGTAATTTGATGCTTTCCATAGGCCTATATGTCGCTAGATTGTTTTGGGGAACATTTATTTAGATTGCAACAATACACAGAGTCTAGGTGCCTGTACTGTAATGCACCTATGCAATGAGATTACAGCAATTTTTTACTAAAATTCACCTTAAACTATGCAATAATATTAGCTGTAAAATACAGTTACTCTGTGTATGAATCTGCTTAGAATATTATGCGTCATGTCATCTCCCTGGTTTATTATTTTCAATACAGTTTCCTTAAAGTTTTCATACTAAATAAACTACATTTTATGTTTGTGCAATTTATACTCAGGTGATATACGACAAAGGTGGGCTACTAAAATGATTACAAACCGTATTTGGACAATTAAGCCACAGCTAAAATATTTAATTGCATAGATAATATAATGTCAAACCAAGTGTTTTCCTCAAGTTTACACAGATGTATCAAAATGTGTAGATCATCACCTTTAAAATATGTGACACTTGGTTTGATTTTGATTTGTTTTTTTTAAAGCAAAAACTATTATACACTACCATTCAAAAGTTTGGAGTCAGTAATGTTTCTGAAAGAAGACTTATATTTACCAACTATTTGAAAAAGCTGGATTTTAAGCATCTTCAGTGTCTCATGATCCTTCAGAAATCATTCAAATATGCTGATTTGGTGCTCAAGAAACATTTATTACTATTATCAATGTTGAAAACAGCTGTGCTGCTTAAAGGGATAGTTCACCCAAAAATGAAAATTTGATGTTTATCTGCTTATATATATATATATATATATATATATATATATATATATATATATATATATATATAGAGAGAGAGAGAGAGAGAGAGAGAGAGAGAATTTAAACTCTCAAATACAAATACTGAGAATGAGATAATAAATGGATGTAAGTTATGTCCACCAAAATAAACACAGATGAAGACTGCGTAACAGCGCCTCCACATACACAACAGGTCGAAGTCGTTATTACATCCGGGTCGGTGGCTATATTCCTTCCGCTGTACCTTTTATAACGCTGATCCAGGGCGATCACGAAGGTAAGCAGCGGTTCGGCTCTTTCACTTGTTTAATCTATTTACAAATCAAGGGTTGGACATTCCTACAGATTGATGGTAATATATCCCATATACTTTATGTAAATAAATCGGAACATAAATGTTGTGCACTGCCGCAATCCCTCAAATGTCATGAGCGTTGTTATGGAGGTCATTGCGGGACGAGTTCATTTTTAATAAGTTAACTCACATTACCATGTCTGAAAGAGTTTGACTTGAGTTTATGAAATAACGTATAATCTAAAAATGTTGTCTTTGATGTACATGTGTGTTTGTGGACGCTGCTGAACTAGTTACACTGTACGTCTTAAGTAACAATGTTCCCTTCTTTAAATTTGTCTGACGTTTTGATGCATTTTTAGCTTAAATATGATTTATGATGTAGTGTTGAACCTCTAAAGTCTGTATTATGAATTACTTTCATATACTATTATTGTTTTGGGGTGTTTAGTGCTTCCCTCTGGTCGTTAACAAGCATACAAACATTTTATGCAACACTGACACGTTATGCAAGCATAACAATGGAAATATTTCTATTTATCTTTATTTTTATTTCATTTTAGTACTTCAAATTTTTTAAAGTTATTTTATTTCAGCTGTTTGAATTACTGAAAACCATTTTTAATATTTTAACTTTTAGTTAACATTGACAATTCAGGTTGTAAGGACTGGAGTTGTTATTAAACCCTTTGCCAGCACGTTATGAGGGAACCTTTCTACTCATTGTTTTCATCCATCTCTTTCAGATAAGGATGTTGTCCTGTCTCGGCTGTCCCGTTCTTAGCCGGGTGCTGACCACTGGGGCCTCGCGTGCCCCGGTTGCAGTGGTTGCAGCTGGTGTATCACGCACTTCTGTAGCCGCCACCACTGCATCTCCCCCAAACGCCATGACACTGGTGCGGTACAACACCACAGCTCAGCAGGTGACTACAGCGAATCTACTGTGTTCATAAATGATGATCAATGCAAATGGACTATAATCAGTGTGTGTCACCCAGGAAACACCAAAGAAGACCAAATTTGGACCTCTAGCTGACCAGGACAGAATATTCACCAACCTGTATGGACGACATGACTGGAGGTAAAAAAATATTTAATTGTATTATGAACATATACTGCAATATATTCCACAGCCTCTCATAATATGTGAAAATTAAAAGTAGGGTCACTTGTCCTGTTACCTCTGTGTGTGTACATCAAAATTATTCAGATATTTTTTATATATTTTTACTAGTGGGTGCAGGACACTATAGTTAATTTATGAGGATAGCGGTTAAACTGTGACATATTATACCCAAAAATTCATACAGTGGAATACCAGTAAAATTGATACAAATTTGGGACCAAAAATTATTCAGACACTTTGACCTGACCATGTTTTGCTTAAGTGCTATCTGACATAATTAAGATTAATATTTCCTGACACAGTTTAACTCTTATTTCTTGTCATATTTTATCACCATTTTTTTAAACTATAATGAATAAACTGTATTAATGAATGAAATGTTCAAGGTGTCTGAATACATTTTGGTATATTATAGAGGACACACACCTCTTATGCCCACCAATGATGCATTTATTTGTTCAAAAATACAGTAAAAGCAGTAATACTGGCAAATGTTATTACAATTTAACATTTTTTCCACTGAAAATTCCAGTTTTCATTGTCACATGACCATTCAGAAATCAAATCTGATATACTAATTTAGTGTGCGATTATTATTATTGGTGCTCAGTTATTAATAAGAGTTCTTATTATTATTATTATTATTATCTTTTAAAAAAACTAAATTCAGTTTTGCCATCACAGGAATTTATATAAATATATATGAAAATATATTAAATAAATATATGACAAATAGAAAACTATTCTTTTAAATTTCACAATATTCACAATATTAGTTTTTACTGCATTAGAGACTTGTTTAAAAAACATTTTAAAATCATAATTATTCCCTACTTGACCAGTGTGTGTGTGCATATATATATATATATATATATATATATATATATATATATATATATATATATATATATATATATATATATATATATATATATATAATTTAAAGCATTATTATTATTATTATTATATTTTTATTGTTGGTGTATGTGCTTTCCATGTTTCTCAGGCTGAAAGGTGCTCTGAAGAGAGGTGACTGGTACAAGACCAAGGAGATTCTGGATAAAGGAGTGGACTGGATCCTGAATGAGATTAAGGTCTCAGGGCTGCGAGGCCGTGGAGGTGCCGGTTTCCCAACAGGGATGAAGTGGAGCTTCATGAACAAGCCCAGTGATGGCAGGTAGGTTTACATCTCTACAAAGAAGATTTCTATAACTAAGATTCACTCATACATCACAGATTGCTGCAGATGGATCCACATTTAGCTTTTGTTATGTGGATCAAATCAGGTCATTATCTTTTTCCGCTCAGGCCTAAATATCTGGTGGTGAATGCTGACGAAGGAGAGCCCGGTACCTGCAAGGACAGAGAGATCATGCGTAATGATCCCCATAAGCTGATTGAGGGCTGTCTGGTCGCTGGCCGAGCCATGGGAGCACGTGCAGCGTACATCTACATCCGTGGAGAGTTCTACAATGAGTCGTCCAACCTGCAGGTGAGAAACGAATATCTGCGTACCTGTGTATCCTCACATCTGTATAAGAAGGATAATTTTTTAAAGGGACAAAGAAAGGAACATTGTTTATTGCTTAGCCCTGTTCCAAAAAATGAGCTCCCTATGCAGGCAGCAGTTTAAGGCCTCATAATCACACTTCTGATGTGAAGACTGTTTCAAAAGGCCAAAAAGACAAACATCACATGTAGGAAATTCATTGTGAAATAATAAAGCCAAGATTTAGAACTGAAATTAAAAAATAAATACTAATATCATGATTTTTATATTGCGATACTCTACTAAAGCATTTCTAAGAAATAAATAAAAAAAACACATACTTTATTCACTTTAAACTGGTCAAAAGTGACAAAGACATTTATAATGTTACAAAAGATTTCTATTTCAAACAAATGCTGTTTTTGTTTTTAAAATTCTCTATTCATCAAAGAATCCTGAATCCAGAAAACTGTTTTCAATATTGTTGAGCAGCAAATCAGCATATTAGAATGATTTCTGAAGGATCATGTGACACACTTTCACTGTATTTTGATCAAATAAATGCAGCCTTGGTGAGCATAAGAGGTTTATTTTAAGTATTACTAAAAAAATCTTTAAAAATCTTACCGACCAAACTTTTGTAAGGTAATGTACATTATTAATATTACACTATATTTTTTGATTTTATAAATAATTAAAACAATCTAACATATTAAAACTACTTTGTTCATTTATGAATAGAATTGATTGAAATGGTGTATTTTATTAGTAGTTTATTACTTAAAGCTGCTGTCCGCGATTTCTGGCCCTCTAGCGGTTAATAGTGAGAACTGCATGCGTCTTGCAGAGGAACATTCTAGCCTACATTCGAGTCCTACCAGTCTGGTCTGAAATAGTCCAAATATAAACACTTATTATAAGTGTACCATAATGATTCAGGATAAGACAAAAACACGGTTTGGAAAATGGATTCATGTTGTATATTCCCATTCTATCATTTTTGTAAATTTTTAACACCATAAAAGTTGCGGACTGCAGCTTTAATATCTATATGTGCTATGTTTTGTTTGCTTATTAGTGTTGTTCGCATATTGTCAAACGTTATCAGAATGAATTGTGAGTCAAATCCTATGTGTAAAGGGGTTCATTTCAGTAAATGTGATAAAATGCTGTACACAGTAGTTGAGGGAGTGATGTATTGACTTTTTGTGTTTATGTGTGTTTTCGTTCAGGTGGCCATTAATGAAGCTTATGCAGCAGGGCTGATTGGCAGGAACGCATGCGGCTCAGGTTATGACTTTGACGTGTTTGTGATGCGCGGTGCGGGAGCGTACATCTGCGGAGAGGAAACGGCTCTGATTGAGTCCATCGAGGGAAAACAGGGAAAACCTCGTCTGAAACCCCCTTTCCCTGCTGATGTGGGTAAGTCAAAATTGCTTTATTGCTTTTTTTTTATATTTTATTTTGTACATGTGACTTGTGATTTTAATGTATTTTTGATAGTTTTTAAAAAAAATTTAAATGTACTTTATTTTGTATAAGTGGTTATTTATTTATTTTTTTATTTCTAATTTATTTTATTTTGTTTACATGACCTAAATGTGACGTTTTTTAATTTATTTTATTTTATTTTGAATACATGACCTGAGATAAATGCCATCTTAATATTTATTTATACATATTAATATTCTTATTATAGTTATTTTATTTATAAGTGACTCGGTTATATATGTAACCTTTATTTATTTATTTATTATTTTATTTTAACCTGATATAAATGTGACTTGTTTTTAGTTTAGTTTAGTTTAATCAATTTTTTTAATTTTTTTTTTTAAATATGTGACATCTAATAAATAATGTTGTTGTTATTATTATTTTATTTTAGTGATTTTATTTTTTATTTTTTCACTCATTTATAAGTGACAGTTTTTTTTGTTCATTTATTTTATTTTAATTTTGTTTTATTTTTAATTTATTTTATTTTGAATAGATAACCATATGACTTTTTATTTTTTTTAGTTTAATCAATTTTATTTTATTTTGAATATGTGACCTGAGATAAATGTTGTCTTAAAATTTTATATATATATATTATTAGTTATTTTATTTTCGAAGTAACCAGTTAAAGATGTAACCTTTATTTATTTTTTATTATTTTATTTTTTTTACCTGATATAAATGTGACTTTTTTAAAAAAAATTTATTTTAATCGATTTTATTTTTTTTATACGTGACCTGAGATAAATGTTATTATTTTATTTTAGTAATTTTATTTATTTTATTTATAAATGTAGCATGTTCTTGTTGCAGGTGTGTTTGGCTGTCCAACAACCGTTGCCAACGTTGAGACTGTAGCTGTGGCACCAACCATCTGCCGTCGCGGCGGCACGTGGTTTCTGAGTTTCGGTCGAGAGAGAAACTCTGGCACGAAGCTCTTCAACATTTCGGGCCATGTCAACAACCCCTGCACGGTGGAAGAAGAGATGTCCATTCCCCTGAAAGAGCTGATTGAAAGGCATGCAGGTACACCTCATACTGTCTCTACATGGACATTTTTGTTCATAGTCGAATCATGTCCAATTATTGAGCCATAATTCATATGATCTCTGCAGGTGGCGTCCGGGGTGGTTGGGATAATCTCCTGTGTGTGATTCCTGGTGGCTCTTCCACGCCCTTAATCCCACGTCATGTGTGTGACACCGTTCTCATGGATTTTGATGCCCTCATTCAGGCTCAGACGGGTCTCGGCACAGCTGCACTTATCGTCATGGATAAATCAGTGAGTCAATTTGTTAAAAACACACATGGTTTAGTTTCTGTGGACACAGACCACTTTGAAACTTTTTATTTTCTCCTCTTTTCTTCATTGCAGTTTCCTATTAGCATTAAGAATATTTCTATTAACAATAAGAATATTTCTAAATTGGTGAAACACAATAGGTTAGATCTTTTTTTATTTTATTTTACTAATCAGACATTGTACTGTCTATACTATAGCTTAAGCATTCAACAGCATAAGATATTTCAAATTGACCAGCACAAAAGCTTGAGACATTATCACCAAACTATCAGCATAGATGTCATTTTCGTTAATAACAGATCGTATCGGCAGAGGAATTTAGTATATTACGATTAAAAGAAGTTTTGCCCCTTCACAGACTGATGTTATTCGAGCTATTGCCCGCTTGATTGAATTCTACAAGCATGAGAGCTGTGGGCAGTGCACTCCTTGCAGAGAAGGTATGATCATTTATCTCAATGCATATTTTTCTGTTTTTACCTGCGCAATATATTTTATTACAGTGAATATTTACTAGTCTTTCTTTTCTGTGCCTCTCAGGAGTGGACTGGATGAATAAGATGATGTGGCGCTTTGTGAAAGGCGATGCACAGGCAGCAGAGATCGACATGATCTGGGAGATCAGCAAGCAGATTGAGGGCCACACCATCTGCGCCTTGGGAGATGGAGCCGCATGGCCAGTTCAGGTAAAGGCAATTTTATTTTTTATTTTATTATTTCTTTTTTATTTCAGTGTCAGTAGATAAATTATATTAAAATATATCTCCATGATTAATCTAAACTGCTATAAATGGTTTAAATAAAACTCTTACATTTATATTTCGTTGTTCTTAGGGATTGATCCGTCACTTCCGCCCTATAATGGAGAGCAGAATCGCAGACTTCAAACAGAAACAGCAGGCGCACGCTTGAAGGCCCCCATATCTGTGTTCGTTCTTTCTCATCCCATCACTTATTTAAGCAAAACCAACATTTTCTGTCGCTCACTGATGTGGGAACTGCTGGCATCCATCTTTAGTTTCTATTACATATATCAGTGGCATCTTTGAACCTTTAAATAGTTTTAGCAGAGCCTATCCCATCATGGTGATGGACTCAACAGCATACTGAGCAGTCAGTGGATGACTTATGACACATTATAGAGTGGATACTGTTTGAGCAGATAACATCACTCATTTACAGTAACATGTAGTGAGTAAATGGTTATGGTTGAATCTCAAACTGAATGTTCAAACTGTTTTTCTCGGTAAGAACACTGTATACACATTTATTTGTGAAAATAAAGAGCCTAAAACTTAAATTAGTGTTTTTTTGGATTGGTCATGAACAGAGATTGAATCAGGGAGACGAATGTAAGTTTATTGATTCTTGATATTCAGAAAAAAATAAACGGGGAAAGGGAACATAAAGATCGTAGTTTTCTCATTATGTTTGTGATGTCCCATTGTGATGTTAATGTAATTATTCTTTATATAAAGTTGGTGTTCCCACCCATTTTGTCCAATGAATTTCTCTGACTTTTCCAGTTGTTCACAGTTACTGTTTTTAATTATAATTTTTATCATTTCATTTAGATTGTAATGGAGGATTTTTATTGAAATCCTTGAAATTAATAATTAAAAAGATGTCTTTATTTAATACTCAATTTTTGAGCCTCAATGCAGAACATAATCAGAAAATTATACATTCACAATAGAAATAAATACATTGTCCTGGCGTTTCCATGACTGGAAATCACATGAAAGAGTTAAGTTGAAGTCAACACAAAGAATACAAATGATGAACCAACTCATAAAACCGATACCAAGAATCAGCCAATCAACGCCGCCGTTTGCTCTCGACCATCCCCGGAACATTAGATAAACGCTTCAGCTTTTGCAGCATCGATTTTACATTTGTGCCTTTTTGTTCCGTTGTCAAAGGTAAGATAATCTGTTTCTCAGTACTTGACCGAGTTACTGTGATTGTTTTTATGGACATGCTTTCGTTGAAGTAAGTTCAGTGGGTTTCCAAACGCATTTGCTCAATCCTTCAACTGTTTTAGTCTGTATATGAATGAAGTATGATACTGTTCAGAGCAACGATTCACAATCGTTTTTCCTTTTCAGTGAATGATATCCAGCGAGCAACGAAGCGAATAGCAAGTTTTTATGACACTTGATAATTGTTTGTAAATTGCATATAGCAATATTGAAAGATATATGTGGGATGTTGAAGATATAGGAACTGTAAAATTTATTAGAACTTTTTTTTTTTTTTTTGGTGACTCTTGCAAAGCCTGTGAAGAATATAATTTATTTGCATCCTAAAATCATATAAAAAAAATGCATAAAGTAAAATAAGTTTTCATATTAATCCTACATTTTATGTTTTCAGCACTATGTAGCATGTTATCCCCCTAATTCTCTTTATCATACTTCATCCCGACTTTCACCTACTGTTAGAATTTTCAGTATTTATTTTAATTACAGAAATACGGTCATTTCTAGCTGTATAGAAAAAAAAAAAATCCCACAAACTTTGCTCTGTTGTTCCATCTGTGCTGCTTCAGATCCCATTTTTTTTAAAAGTTTATATACCTTTTCAAGGTAAAGACTTTTAAAACTGATTAGATTATCAAATGAACAGGTTATCATAAGGTCCCATTTTCAGTTTACACATTTCAAGATCATCTTCATCAACCTTGGTTTTCCTCAACTTCTCACAATGTAATTACCTTTTGGATGCAAATTATTTTTCATTGGGAACATTTTATCTGACTCCCTAGAGACTCCCCCAAGGCAAACTGACCTTGACTACAGAAAGAAGCATTATTCACAGTTTTTTTTTCCTCACACAATTTGGATACAGAAAGCAGATACTTGAAACCATTAAAGAAACAGAAAGAAAACAGAAGGGAAAAAAAAAAAAAAAAGGCAAGGCAAAAAATATCTGAGTCTTTTCCAAGAACCTGTCGACTTAATATCCTTACATTGCTGTTAATATTTTCCAGGCAGTACAACTTATACTTACGGAAGAGGATTAGGGCCAAGCAATAATAAAAAAATAAAACCATCTCGGGATTAAAGTTGTTAAATTTCGAGAAAAAAGTAGAAATAAAATATTAAAAATAAACTTGTTAAATTACGAGAAAAAAATGGTTAAATTACAAGAAAAAAGGCGAGATAAAATGTTGAGAATAAAGTCATTAAATTACGAGAAAAAACTCAGAAAAAGAAATTTGATTTTGAGAACAAATTCGTAATTTAACGAATTTGTTCTTGTAATTTAACGACTTTTAACGACTGTATATATTCGTAATTCGTCTCAACAATAGAACTGAATTAACAGTATCAACACCCAGATTCCAGAAATTCAAGTATATATTTCTGACACTGGCATTATTTTTCCTATATCAGTGGTTTCTTTTTTTAATGTTCAGTCTTTTTATTTAAAAGAAATTAAGCCAAGCAGATCAAACAGGCGACACAGAAACTTTTCGCCAATCTTGAAAGCGAAGGATGTGGCTGGAGGCTCATCTTGCACCCCTGAACAAACTTCTGAGCTGCTGGTGTCACGAGTATTTAGTATCTTAAGGTTCTGCTTCTTTTGAGTATTTAAACTGTTTGTTCACAAATGGGTCAAATTTTATACCTTTAAATTTACTTTACTCCTTACATCAAAAAGTAATCTGATTACGTTATGCATCTTACTTGGAGGGAGCATCTGAATTGGGTTGTAGAGGTCTCTGATATCAGAACATGAGGACGTGATTCCATCAAAGATACACAAAGTTCAACTGCGTTTGCAATATTTCACACACACACACACACACACACACACACACACACACACACACACACACACACACACACACACACACACACACACATATATATATATATATATATATATATATATATATATATATGAAGGCTTCAGATGCAAAAGCCTCTAAGTGCTGTCTGAAATTTTCTTCTAAAATGAGCTTTTTTGTCAATGTTTATGTTCACTTATTTCACTTTAATGGCAATGAAAAGGACCTATTATTTGCCATTAAAGTGAAATTACTGAACCTAAACATACAAGTTTTCACATGATTTCACATAATTTTATTTATTGGTCTGTAATAATATCTTATTACCATATTATGTTTAATACAGTTAATATCTCTTCAATTTAAAACATAAACGCATGCTGTCCACTCAGGATATCTGGAAATATAATAAAAGTAAAAATACATTTCAAATCTTGTTTTTCATGCCCTAAGAGCAATAAGAACACAGGGGAAAAAATCCTGACTTAGGTTATAATCCATGCCTGAAAGGGTTAAAGTTAAATGGCAGAAGAGTTCGACTTAAAAGGTTAGTTTACCCAAAAATGAAATTTCTTTCATTAATTATTCACCCTCAAGACGTTCCAAACCCGTAAGACCTTCGTTCATCTTCGGAACACAAATTAAGATATTCTGATGAAATATGAGTTTTTTTTTAAATCCCCCATTGAAAGCAACATAAGACATTGTTAAAATAGTCAGCGTGACTGCAGTGGACTGCAGACAGACCGCGTTTAAATGACGTCACTGTTGGCCAGCTTACGTCACTTCAGATTTCCTATTGGCAGTGCGAATGCAACCAGGAAAATGGCTCTAAGCGAACATTTAGTTCTTGGGGAACCACCTTGGTGGCTAGTTCCTATAACTAAGAGCAGAAATGAAAGCTGATGCTCTTCCATATGTTTTTCCTATGGTCTCCATGCGCATTTATATATAAATTGCTTATTAACTTATTTAGTCCATTAGATTGACAGATCTGAAAAAATAAAAACATACGTTTTCTCGCCCATAGAAGAAACCAGAACAGAAGTTTCTATAACTATCTGGTGCACAAGTACCAATTATGACCCACATGTGCCCTGCTCCCTTTGAAGTCCCAACCTCAAGGGCTCTTCCTTCGGAGTGAGTAAGGCAATGGTATGCTCACCTCCAACCGAATTTGCCCCTAGTTAATGACATTTATTGTTTCAGGTAAAAGAATTTGTCTTCCTCCGGGCTGGATTCGCACTTTGCCCCCTGCCAATCACACATGGGTGTCAAAGGCCCTGTTTAAGTGGTCTCCAGAAATGCAGCCTGAAATGGACTATGCTAGAATAGATAGGATGTGGTGGTACCCGCCATTCCCGCCTCTTACCTTAATAGAGGAGCCAGAGATGGGTTGCTACTTTGGTCATGTATTGTTTCTCTGGATGCCACAAAAGCTGTGGAACGTCAAGCTTACCTGTCCACGTTCAGACTGCGTGAAGGAAGAGCTCACGTCAGCAGGTCTGCATCAGGAGCTCAGACAGGTAGTCGATTTGAAAGGGTCATACTTCATGGCATCAGAGTGTCTGGTTTGTGGGAAATGCAAGCGGAAAGTGATAAGCTGGAGTCATGATGTAGTGTCACAACTTGATATTGGTCATAGAGTCCAGTACCCTTGCATTCTTGCATCACAGATGGGATGCGACCTGAAGGTTGTTCACTTTAACCGTCAGAGACATGTGGGGACCAGCATCAGCCAAATCCAGAAGAAACTGGAGGAACATCACACTGAGGTATGGCTGCAAAAGACTGTACAGTATCTGACAGATTGCAAAGGCTTTGCCCATCCTGTGACGTTTCAGAGCCCACCTGCCATGCTTCCACTTCCTAAACACCGCTGGTTGAGGCAAGTGTTTGCTCTGGATGTACTTCACCGAATGAACGAGATTAAGACCAGCATAACTTCACAGTTTGGTCGCATGCTAAAGATGGGTTCCTCCAAGAAGTTTCTCAGCAACTTCTCAGCAACTTGGGCGACCAATGTTGCCAATGAACAAGGGCAGGTTATCATGTTGGTGATTACAGAAAACAAAGACTCTGGTCTTGAAGCAATGATCTCAGGTGTCATAAATAGGTACAAGAAAGCTGCGGTGGCTCCTCCTGAAGTTCTGTATGTCAACAGAGACTGCTGCGGGTCCAACTTTCTTAGGACAACGTTCAAAGAGTGGAAAGACATGGAGGTCAGGTTGGACATCTCGGAATTCATGAGACGGATTGCTGCAGGCTGCACATCAGAATCGCATCAGATATACGTGACCTTCATGGACCGCCTAAGCCATTGTATTTTCGAATGGGATGAGGAGGACCTGAAGCAGCTGAAGGAGGCGAAGCGTACCGAGCTCAAGTGCGAGATCATGCAGCCTTCTGATGATGAACTAATGCATCATCTCAGCAGAAGTGAGTTAGCCCTCCACTGTAGGCAAACCACACGTGATGCGATGGACATCGAAGAACGCATCACAAAGCTCATTCAGCTCTATGATGGTGAGGCAGGATAGGATTCTTTGGGAGTGCCGCTCTTTAGTTTCAACAGAATGGCTGAGATATGGGCTTTAGAGAAGAAACATGTGGCATGTATAGTGGATCCTATCGGTGTACAATTGTATGAGCAAACTGGGAAACTGGTGAAGGGAGACCACCTTCTGCCAACCTACAAATGTGTCAGAGGTTCCAACTCTGTTGAATCCTTCCACCAGCATCTGAACCAGCTCATTTCAGGTAAAAACATTATTGTCAGAGTAAAAAATGTAGTTTAATCCATCAGATTAATGAGATTTGATTTGAAAATGCAACACAGGCAAAACTTGGATATGGTATCTGTTTTGGTTGATCTTCCACCCCTTGATCTGTTTTGTAGCTCAAAATATTTATATTTTATTCACACAATATCATGCCTTTTGATGTCCTAATTTTAATTTATATGTATTCTGGTAACTTCACAGCTTTACTCTTAAAACATTATGATTTTATTCTTACAATGCTACAACTTTATTCTAAAAAATAAAGTTGTAGCAAAAAAAAAAAAAACCTTTATTCTTCTTTTTCAAAAAACATTCTTGATACAGATAATGCTTTTAATATCATCGGACAATGGTTTTATTTAGAACATTATAAAGGATGTTTATTAAAGTGTCAATAGGAAAAGTTCTACAACCCGAATTCCAGAAAAGTTGGGACGTTTTTTAAATTTGAATAAAATGAAAACTAAAAGACTTTCAAATCACATGAGAGAATATTTTATTCACAATAGAACATAGATAACATAACAAATGTTTGAACTGAGAAATTTTACACTTTTATCCACTAAATGAGCTTGGGGGCAACAAATGGCTGAAAAAGCAAGACATTTTGAAAAGATTCAGCTGGGAGAACATCTAGCAACAAATTAAGTTAATTGATATCAGGTCTGTAACATGATTAGCTATAAAAGGGATGTCTTAGAGAGGCAGAGTCTCTCAGAAGTAAAGCTGTGAAAGCGTGCATAAAAAGATTGTGGAATACTTTAAAAACAATGTTCCTCAACAACAAATTGCAAAGGCTTTGCAAAACTCATCATTTATAGTGCATAACATCATCAAAAGATTCAGAGAAACTAGAGAAATCTCTCTAGGCCGAAGAAGACCTTTATTGGATGTCCGTGGTCTTCGGGCCCTCAGACTCATTGGCATGATTGTGTCAATGACATTGCTAAATGGGCCCAAGAATACTTCCAGAATCCACTGTCAGTAAACACAATCCGCTGTGCCATCTGCAGATGCCAACTAAAGCTCATGCTAAAGCTATCATGCAAAAAGGTAGCCATATGTGAACATGGTCCAGAAGCGCCGTTGTGTTCTGTGGGCCAAGGCTCATTTAAAATGGACTGTTTCAAAGTGGAAAAGCGTTCTATGTTCAGACGAGTCCAAATTTGACATTCTTGTTGAAATCATGGATGCCATGTCCTCCGGGCTAAAGAGGAGGGAGACCTTCCAGCTTGTCATTAGTGTTCAGTTCAAAAGCCAGCATCTCTGATGGTATGGAGGTGCATAAGTGTAGCTTGCATGTTTTGGAAGGCACCATGAATGCTGAGAGGTATTTAAAGGTTTTAGAGCAACATATGCTCCCCTCCAGACAAGGTCTATTTCAGGGAAGGCCTTGTGTAGTTTAGCAGGACAATGCAAAACCACATAGTGCAGCTATTACAACAGCATGGCTTCGTCGTAGATGAGTCCGGGGGCTGAATTGGCCTGCCTGCAGTCCAGATCTTTCACCTATAAAGAACATTTGCCGCATCATTAAACGAAAAATACATCAACGACGACCACAAACTCTTCAGCAGCTGGAAACCTATATCAGGCAAGAATGGGACCAAATTTTAACACCAAAACTCCAGAAATTCATAACCTCGATGCCCAGACGTCTTCAAACTGTTTTGAAAAGAAGAGGAGATGGTAAACATGCCCCCATCCCAACTATTTTAAGATCTGTAGCAGGCATCAAATTTGAAATGAGCTCATTTTGTGCATAAAATTGTAAAATTTCTCCATTTAAACATATGTTATCTATGTTCTATTGTGAATAAAATATTGGCTCATTGATTTGAAAGTCTTTTAATTTTCATTTTATTCAAATTTAAAAAACGTCCCAACATTTCCGGAATTCGGGTTGTAGAATTTTTTTTTTTTTTTTTTTTTTTTTTAGCTCAAGTGAATCTTAAAGCTTTTAATTTATGTATGACAATTACTTACTTTTTCCTACTTTTATATCTTTTTCTTTATTTATTTTTTTACTTTTTTTTTTTTTTTCAGATTTTATTCACATTTTATTTAGACATTAATTTATCTCACTGCAAATTATTGGCCAACTCATCACCCCTGCAATGCTATATTAGCACACTTATTTTTAAATTCCATTACGCAATGAACAATGTACACATAATTAGGCATGCACCGATCCGCCTTTTTCGCTTCCGATACTGATTCCGATACCTGGGATTCAGTATCGGCCGATACCGATCCGATTTTCAAGTAATAAGAAAAGTGCTCAATTACCTAATAAACTGTATGCCTCACATAGGGCTGTGACGGTCGGCATGACAACCGCGCCACCGCGGTCGTGGAGTGTCACCGGCAGTAGTGTGGCGTGTATATAATATATAATCTCAAAGGTCGTGTTAACCGAAAATTTTCCGTCATTGATGGAATTTTTAGCAGTGATGGAAAAAATCTGCAGCCTGTCCGTCATTTTGACTGATTACTGAGGCTGATGTTGCTTGTAACTGTAATTCCCACCCCTGTCCAGTTGGTGGTGAGCGCGCTCCAGTGTGGCAGCAGAGCGTGAGTTCAGTCTCCAGAATAAAATGAAAACGATGCGTTTGATTATACGCAACCAGTTTGTCCATTTTATTATATATTATAATACTTATGCTTGCATAATTAAGTTTCTAATCCGTTTTGTTTTAAATAGTTTGTTTTATTTTTCTTGCTGCTGACTATAAGTTTATCGTCAACGAATGGCTTTTCTGAGGTAACTTATACGTGACATTGTTTACAACACTGATTGAACTGACGTGATACAGATTTCGGTAAGCTACTGCAACTTTCAACATTCTTTGATTTTCATTCATATTTATTTCCTTCTGTAAAGTAATAAAGAGGAAGAGATGATCGCGTTCACCCACGATCCTCAAAAAGTGTTCAATATGAAAACTGAGAAGTGACGCAGTCTTTATCTTCTTTTCATAATATAAATAAATGCATAGCTTATGCCTAATGCGAAGCTATTAAATGTATTAACATTAAAATATAAAAATCAAAATGATGCAGCAACATATGAAAGATAGGACAGAACGAAAAAATGCTATTAACAATCGTTCATTGCGCAAAAGTATTATAATATGAACGGCTCCCATACGGAGCGGCACAAAGCGCTTATGCGCATCCCGTGTGCAGAATGATGCGCTTGAAGCATCATGGAGTCACAGCGCTCCGCATTGAAAAGTTCAAAGCACAAAGAGAAGATATATTGATGGGTATTGTATTACCGTTATCTTGATGAAGTATAATAATAGAAACATTGATTCATCTTGGAGAGTGTTTCATTGTGTTGACTGTCATAACCGAACGCGACACGCAGTCTGAATGCTGAATGGAGAATGACTGACAGCCGCAGCAGAGGGATGCATTTACGACTTAAACTTTAATTTAACGACTTAAATATTTATCTGTAACGTTACCTCAAATTAATCTATGGAATGGCTTCAGAACACTTGGAATATAGTGCACAGATTCTTTATGGTGCTTTTTTAAATGTTTTTGTGCCTTTTGTGGAGCTTAACAATAACAGAATAGTACACGCACAGTATCGGATTTGGATCGGTCCACTCCGGCCGATACCCGATCCGGCAAAAATGGCAGTATCGGAGCCGATACCGATCTGAATATCGGATCGGTGCATCCCTACACATAATGTATCATTATGATAATACAATTAAGTGAATTATTAATTAAATAAGTAAATAAACAACAAGCAAACTTAAACTTGTTTGCTTAAAATTTCTGCGAATAATTTGCTGATGCATGTACAAAAAGACGTTTTGTACCTGCAAAAAAAAAAAAAAAAAAACATTTTAAAGTTTTTTTTCTTGCCCCCTAACACGAAAGTCAAATGTCGCCCATGCTTATACACATTACAAAAAATGTGAAAACATAGTTTGAAACATTCATATGCTGTGCAAAATATGAGATTTAAGAGACTAACTTGTATGTATATATTTTATTTCAGGAGTGCCAACTTGTTCTGCATTTTTCCAAATCTACTTGTTGGATGCATTGGAAAGATGGAATGAAACTACTGCTGCAACCTCGGAGAGTCCGCAGGCAACCTCATATTTTCTTCAGCATGATGTCAACCAGCTTGAAGAGGTGGTGTTTCAACAGAAGGTTCTGTCTAATACTAGTACAAGTAAATACACTGGTAAGATATATATTAATTCCACACAATTAATGAAACATGCAGTATGCTAGTTAAAATGAATGTATGTTTTCCTTGTTTCTTGCTGGCCAATGCATTTATTTTCAGTTTCCTTGTGTTTTAGGTGAACTGATTGGGTTAGAGTACCTGTTCCGGCAGAATGGCAATGCATTCCAGGACAGAAATTTTATCATTAGACAGATGGAAACCACTGACATCCAAATGGCCAAAGCTGAGGGCTATTCCAAACAAGAGGACATCGGGGATTGGACGATCACACAGCAATCCGCCCCATCTCTGTTAGAAGATTCTCCATTAATGTATACATAATATACTTAAAGGTACAATTTGTGATATTTTTTTCCGCTAGAGGTCGCTCGAAGCCTGTTCAAAACAAAGGCGTAGTTTGATGACGCCAAGTTTTAGAGCGGAAACTTGGGACATGTGGTCTCCATCTCAATGGACGGTGCAAAAGAATAGGGATTGGAGTCTGGAAGAACTCTTGTTCGTGGATGCGATTATTAACGTTACTGTAGTACGAAGCAGAGCAGGACCGAGTGTTGCGGGAGCTGAACGAGGAGCTGGAGCGATTGATCAACACACGCCTCACGAGCAGCAGGACTTTTATTATGACACAGTCGCCGGCGCCGCTTCCGCTTTTCCGGTCATGAGTTTACGGGAGCTGTCCTTGTCGACAGAACCAGCGGCAGATGGTAAACAGTAATTATGTTCCATAAATAAGTAACACAATCCACCATAAAACGTGCAAGAAGTAAATAAGAAACTGCTTGAAGCAAGCTAGTGGTTTGCTAGACGCTAGACACTACTTCCGCATTTGTCCACGGCACTGTTGTCATGTGGTTTCTACGTCAGTAAAGGCGGTAAGAAAGGTAACTGACGTCATTGACAGGCGACTGCACTGCCCCGTGTCACTGTTTAGAATGGGAATTTTCTCATGATTTACAAGTAGTTGAAAACATTAGAGATATTGTTAGTAATCAGCTGGACAAAATATATAACACTAGCCTAGTGGTTTTTGGATATTTTACTGCAAAAATTTTACATATTGTATCTTTAAGCTTTCCACAATGTTTTGGTGGTATGTCAAGGATACACTTTAAAATTATTAATATGCACCATTACAGGATAAGCAGAAGTTCCCAGTTTAAGGTGGAGGATCTCTTTACACCCAGTACATCCTCTCTGGCGAATGAAATGACGGCTCCAGAGAAGGTTGTTTCCATAAAAGAAGAGGAAAGTATGGAGTGTAATTGTGATGACAAGCCTATCATTTCAAACTTGCCTCTAGACACTGTGATGGAAAACAACAACACAACACAAGAAAAAGCCTCACCAGTACAACCTGCTCCCACTGAAACCCAGTCAGGTTCATCCTTGACTTTGCCCCTCCTGCTTTCTGGTCCTTCTCTGTCAAAACAAATGATGGTGGTTTTAACACCTTTTGTACGAAGATCAGGCGCTATCCAGTGTTGAAAGTGCAATAAAGAGAGGATAAGGTCAACTCATCGGCAGTATTATGGTAACTGGTATTGTCAGGAGACGGAAACAAAACCCTTTGCAGTGTGGAAGGCTGAACTGCTAAAGCGAGGTTATGGGAGGAAGAAGTTCTGAAGGGTGGATTCACCAATGCACATCCAGTTACAATGCTCCTTTTATTTTAATTTCATTTAATTTGAACTATTTTTGTGATTTTGATGCTTCTAACCTCAGTATAATTACAGCACTGCAATAAAATTATTCTTTGCGTGACAATGGACCTGAGCTGGTTTTTAAACATTACTCAACACTTTTACATGAACTATGAAGCATGAATTTCTTCATAATTGGTTTTAGGCAAAATTATTTATTTTATTTATGCTTAAAGTGTATTGTATTATTATTGCAATTGGATTTTCATTATAAACCCTTCTATTAGTTAGCCATAAAAAACATTAACACAACCTTTAGACTAAAAAAAGAAACTCTTAAGCTGTGCTTAAAAGAAAGATTATGCAACATAAATTAAATGTATATCCTACTGTAGTTATAGATAAAATATTGTCTAGCTATATATCTTTTGTTTTTGCTTATTGACCTAATATAAAAAATCTCACAGAATCGTGAGTCGTATATCAACCTTATCGCTTATATGAAGATGCTCTTTCTAATTAATTTATACAAGTTAAAACGTTGTCTTGCCCCGTGTGAGGATCGAACTCACGACCTTCAGATTATGAGACTGACGCGCTACCTACTGCGCTAACGAGGCTGTGACGACACAGCGAGCAAAGGCTTCTGGGAAAAAATATAATTACGGCTAGTTCATGGGAAATGTTTAATTTAAATGATCGTGTTTGATTATTTTTTGATGATTCTTTCGTTATTGAATTTTTTTTTTTTTAAGTCTTTTGATGAAATAGTGATTGGTAGTTGGCTTAGAAGTTGCCAGATAACTGTGCGGAATACGGATGATTACGCTTTGGCGCCCCCTAGGGAGCAGCCGAGAGAGTTGCCTTAGAAGTGTTATTTGTGTGCCCTATTTGTGAGTATTTTCATTAAATTTGAAAATATTTTACTTTTTCGCAACCCCACTAGTTCACTAGTATATTTGCTAGTGCAAATGACAAAAAAATAATTCCTTAGGCTTCAAATTATTCACATTCACAGATAATAATAATTTCTTAAATGACTTAAGAAATTAGAATTTAATAACATCATGTCAAGAGAGTCAAATAACTACTAAACTAACTACAAAACTATTAACCTTATAAAGTCTACTATATAATATCTGATACTTTAATTATAAGCCCTTTAAATGTTGCACACAATCTACATGCCTATTATGGAGTCCTTTTAAAAAAACAATGTTGTGTTTTTTTTGCTGTGAAATCTTTTACTTTTGAAGTAAACATGAGAATAACTTGTATATTGTTAGTAATATTTCAAGGTGAATATTTACTGGAGAGGAGCAGCTTAGGTTTGCTTGATTATCAATGCATAATTTTTTAGACAAATCATGTTAAATGTAAGTATCAGAAATGATACAACAGACTTCTGAAGAATAATTATTTGTACATCTATCAATCATCACTGAATTGCATTGCATTATTATGATTATTATTATTATTATTAGTGAGTTTTACCAAGTTTTACCCCCCACAATTAAAACCACAGAGCTTTTAATATAAAACCATAAGCATTTATATATATATATATATATATATATATATATATATATATATATATATATATATATATATATATATATATATATATATATGTATATCTAGCAAGATCTATTATTGGGACATAAAGGGTGACAACTGATATTTATGTATATGTAAGTAGTCTGCTATACTGTTAAACATCTCATTGATTTATATTAGGAGGAATCAAGAGTTTTATTAAAATTTTTGGCCATATAAATAACAGCAATTGCACCAAATTTCATATTTTTGCTCATTTAGGTCTCTAAATAAAATGTAGGTGTTTTTTTTCCTCCACGGATATAAAACATAAAAACACATATGCAAACTTTAATTTAGGCTAAGATATATATATATATATATATATATATATATATATATATATATATATATATATATATATATAATTTTTTTTTTGTCTAAAGGTTCAAAACTGCTTTACAGGGTTAAACTGATGAATATATATTATTTATCAGTGTTTACAGAATGCTGCTTCATTAATTATGTTTAATGGCAAACTGCCAAAAAAGAAAAAACTCCATCTCCCATAATGCCTTTCGTTTCCTCCGCTATCTCGCGCCTTTCCATCTTGTTCCTCTCGAGAGCTCAGCGCCGTAGTTGTTGTTGTGGTATGTAATAATGGCGGCAGCAGGAGGCGGATTACCAGCCTCGGCTGTTGTAGCAACCATAATCACCTCCGCCACCGTTCGCTGCCGTTTCCCAGGTCGGCCATGGACGTCTCGGAGCCTGTTGAGGACGGAGAAACGATCTCATATCGGTCGGGTGAGGGCTGAAGATAGAAAAGGGCCGAGGCCCGTCGACGTTGGAACTACGCTGCGAGAGGATCCGTCACTGTCGCGCTTGCTCGGGCTGGCGGAGAAACACAGGCGCCAGCGCGAGGCGGGATTCTGCACGAGCGGGAGCGATGAGGTGAGCGATTCGCTTAGTAATACAGTAATAATAAGAATGCACAGCAAGTGCATCATCAGCATGTCGCTGAGTGGCTGATGTCAGTTCCTGCAGAGATGCATACACCTGATCACAGATGCACGGTCGTGGGCTTTACAGATTACAGAGATGAAAAGTATTTAAAAAGACGCCCGTCATATGGTGGGCTTTTGCCGGGCTGTCGAGCTCACATGGCGGGTGTTTAGCTGCGGTTGACGGTGTTGCCGTGGCTACTGGGCTTGTGTGTGGGTCAGTGAAGGTGTGGTGTCCGCTAATTAGTTATGAGGGAGTTTGTCTGAAGTTTTCAGCTTTGAGACTTAATTCAGTGTTGCTGGCGGGCCTGTTTGTCTTAATAGTTAATGTTTGTAACATATGTTTAAGTAGGCGTGGTGTGCATCCGGATTATGATACAGTTACTATTTATGCATTCTGCCAGGAATCGCGTTTGTATGATTAAAAATATTGCATGTTTGTAAAGGGAAAAAATCCTGGATTCATTTGTACAACGTCAGGCAGTATTGTTTACAAACAAGGTAATTGATTCATAGTAATCTTGTTAATCAGATGTTAGTGCGTTGCAAGTTCAGTTTCATTCTGTAAATTTTCTTCAGTAAAGTTAGAGCTGCTTTGAGTTTTATGTACACGAAGTGACCATCAGAGTGCTTCCATCCGCGAAAACTCTAAGCTGTTTAACCCTGCAAAGCCAGGCATGAAATAATAGTCAGAAAATCTTTTTTTTTTTTTTTATGAAACAGTTTGTCGAAACTTTAGAAAACATTTTTAAGACTTCGTTCTTTTTATGATATAGAGTACAATATGGAGTGCTTACTCGAGGAGACAAAAACAACACTTTAGTTCAGAGGCCCAAACTGAGCAAAATAGTTTAATTTGATGCAGATTCTGTCATTTTATATACCAAAAAGATGATATTCTGATAGCTTGTAATGCAAATCAATTAATTTTTTCATGAAAATGTCAGTTGTCATTCTGTATCTCCCAATAATTTATCTGTAAGGTGATATTTAAATGCTTAGTTTTATGATAAAAGCTCTACAGTTTTGCAATGCACTGCAATAATAATTAAGATCACTAATTTGACTCTAGTAGTTCTTCGGTTATTTATTATAGTCACTGTGTTTCTTTTAGGGATACTACCAATTTCTTATCATGATTGGTCAGTACTGATCCCGAACATTCAAGCTTGTGGTTTGTAAGATTTTTTTTTTTTTTTCCAAATAAAGTAATACCACAGATGTTGCCTTGGTCATCTTATTTACAGTTATGTTGTAATTGTTGTTTTAATTTAGAATCAAATAAATAAGCACAGCAAATATTAATTTTACAATGAACATTTTAATAGGTCTTTAAAAACAGAGCTTGCGCAAAACTATTCATATTATGATACTTTGGCTTATTAAAGAGCCTACAAGACTTCTAAAACGTAACAATTGTAGGCTCTCAGTCAGTGCAGTTAACATTTTTAAACCAGCAGGTGGCGGCAAGGGACTGTCTCTATGAGTGAGACATCATTAAACTGTTTATTCAACTAATATGCTTAAAAGCATTGTTTCATTCATGAGAGAAACAAAAAGTCAAAATGAATTTAACTTTGAGCGCCTCTTTAAAGGCTCAATCAATGTGCAGTGCGTCACCTGGGTAACGCTGAAGTTTATGTTCAACTGCACTGACACCAGTCATGGGAAATCCCCTTAAACATTGAAAGGATACTACGACAAAGACATCGCTTTCATCTTCTGACAACTGATGGGAAACTGATTTTTTCCACAAATATATACAACTGTCGCTGTCTGCTCTGTTTGTGTGTGTGTGGAGGAGCTGCCTCAGACACTGAGAGCAGATGACAGACAGCGGATCAGGTTCGTTGTATTAAATCCTTAGCCAATTTTCCTATTTCCTAGACAGGTGTCTACGACACTAAATTTGACTTCATCGCGTGTTTTAAAGGGTTATGTCACCCAAAAATGAAATTTCTGTCATTAATTACTCACCCTCATGTTGTCCCATGACAACTTCGGAAGACAAATAAGATATTTTTGATGAATTCTGAGGGTTTCTGATCCACACATAGGCAGCAAAGTCATTGCACTTCTTTTGAGGTCCAGAAAAGAATTAAAGACATTGTTAAAATAGCCCATGTGACTACAATGGTTCAACCTTAAAGGTGCCCTAGAATTAAAAATTGAATTTACCTCAGCATAGTTAAATAACAAGAGTTCAGTACATGGAAATGACATACAATGAGTCTCAAACACCATTGTTTCCTCCTTCTTATATAAATCTCATTTGTTTAAAAGACCTCAGAAGAACAGCTGAATCTCAACATAACACCGACTGTTACGTAACATTCGGGATCATTAATCTGTACGCCCCCAATATTTGCATTTGCCAGCCCATGTTCAAAGCATTAGACAAGGGCAGGACGTCTGGATGTGCACAGCTGAATCAACAGACTAGGTAAGCAAGCAAGAACAACAGCGAAAAATAGCAGCTGGAGCAATAATAACTGCCATGATCCATGATATCATGATATTTTTAGTGATATTTGTAAATTGTCTTTCTAAATGTTTCGTTAGCAATAGCATGTTGCTAATGTACTGTTAAATGTGGTTAAAGTTACCATCGTTTCTTACTCTATTCACGGAGAAAAGAGCCGTCGCTATTTTCATTTTTAAACACTTGCAGTCTGTATAATTCATAAACATAACTTCATTCTTTATAAATCTCCAATGTTAGCTTTAGCCACAGAGCACTCCAAATAAATACTATACTTACGCGATTAGACATGCTGCATGACGAACACTTTGTAAAGATCCATTTTGCGGGTTATATTAGCTGTGTGAACTTTGCTTATGCTGTTTAAGGCAAGTACGAGCTCCGGGGGCGGGGAGCATGAGAATTTAAAGGGGCAGCGCGGCAGTTAAAAGAATGAATAAAAAAAAATCTATGGGATATTTTGAGCTGAAACTTCACAGACACGTTCAAGGGACACCTTAGACTTATATTACATCTTTTAAAAAGACGTTCTACGGCACCTTTAATGTTATGAAGGGACGAGAATACTTGTGCGCAAAAACAAAAATAATGACTTCATTTAACAATTTAAACTCTTGTCATAAACAGTTGATGTAGTGAACACAGTCTTTAGGTCTGAACTCATCAAATTGGGATCAGTTTGTATATTAGTTGGGACTTTTTCAGAAATTCCCATAGCTAAAACAGTGAATCATACTGCAGTCAGACTCAAAGCTGAACCAGTAAAGAAATCATGTTGAGGTTTTACTTCACACATTATATACTGATGCAATCCGATTCTGTGCCTTGAAATTCTGAGGTATCTGCAATCAGTCAGCTATGCAGCATCATCCTTACCTGAGACGACAGTTGCACTTTATGGGGATATGAAAAACTGAACTTGATTTCTGAAGTCTGAATCCTTTTGACTCATGAGTAGTGGTAAGTAAGTAGCACTGAGTGGTGACATGAATTGATGTCTCTCTGTGTAGACATATTTCCCTGATGTATCTGAGAGACTGATAGATTAGATTAGATTGAAAGTTTAAAGATTCTATTTTAAGTTTCTGAAGTATTTTGGAAATATCCTACCTTTTCCCATATTGCTAAGTTTGCTGATGTTATGAAGTTGTTACCATTAATGCAAAGTTGATGCTGTTGCATTTGGCTGCCTTGGTAAAATATATTGTAACTATTCACAATTTTGCTTTAGAAAGGAGTTGCTCAGAGTTTTTCTTTTTCTTTTTTTAAGAGCAGCATATCATGAGTAAGCAATTTCCTTCATCTTTTGAGTTAAGTTCACTGAACTATGAAAACACTAACTTTCAGAATTCAAAACTAGGGATGTGCGAGACTATTCGAATAGTTGTTTAAACGATACTGCTGCTGGCCAACATTTTATTTTTTTGCACATTTAATGTTTTGCTTTATGTTTTGACAAAGGCTATTTTCAAATTACCATCACATTAATGTTACATTTTAAAATTAATACATTATTGTGAAAAGTGTATATCTGGAATGGAAAACAAAATGTCATTTTATTAGATTTTGTCCACTCGGAAGATGAGCAAGGTGAGGGAGTATTAAACTTTCCTGTTTTCTTCTGTCATGTCAAACTAGTATATAACCATCAAGCTTGCTTATAGGCTTGTTATACTACAGGTTATAATGTGCTGACTTACAGTGGACTAACTTTGTGGAAATTTGTCTATAAAAGGCTATTAGGTTTGAACTTATTGGTCCTGCTCTGCCTATATTGATTCAGTTGATTTGAATAAGTATCTATAATGGCTAATGTTGATGATTATAATGCAAGGCAAGCACAGCACATGTATCTGACCTATTTTTAGTGGCATTTAGTATGGGATTTGACTGTTCATAGATTAAGTAGTCTTTCAAATGGATCTCATTTACAGACCGTCTCTGGGGGGTTGGCATGGGAGGTTAGACTAGTCGGTTACAAAATTTCCATTTAAGCGTTAAATTAGTAGTAAACCGCCTCCTCTGTGGAAAAAATTGTTTATTGACATCTTGTGAATAAATTTGAGCAATGTTATATCAGTGATGCCTATTTATTTATTTTTTTGGTTCAGATTCCTGAGTGTAGCACCTACTGCTCTGCATGTTTCTGAAAAGTCCTGGCATTAGAAATAAGATACTGATGTTTATTAGTATCACTGTCCATGATCATTTCTGTCTGACCTGCATAGTTCATTTAATTGGAATTGTTTTATAAACTTGTTGCTTGTAATGATGGATCAAGAATTAACACTGGCCAATAGGGCTGGGTTAAAAATATAAATTTTTCAATTTTAATCGATTCCCATTTTGATGAACCGATAACAATTCTTAAATCCAGAGAATCAATCTTTCAGTCTAAGCGGTTTTTAGTTGATGGATGAACAAAAAGCAACGTGCCTCCCATCTAATAAATCGCAATAAGCTTTGTGCTTTGTTACTTTTGATATGTCTAAGATTTCAGACTCTGTCAATTTTATTAACCTAACCTTTAACCTAATTTAGTACTGTGATGAGGACTGTTCTCTTCTGTGTCAGCATTTCTCACTGCTCAGTATATTAGAGTGATGGAGCAGGGATCCCATGTTACGCATCAAAAAAATGTGTGTTGTGTTTGAAGCCTGGCCTTAGTATCCATGGAAAGGTTGTTTTTGTTGAATATTTGTTCTGTATTATAACAGTGTTATCAGTCAAGCATGGATTTTGTAGTGCTAAATCGTCTATTCCTACAGATATTTTAAATAAAATAATTGCTAAATGATTAAAAATATAAAACATGTCATTTTGTGGTGTTATATTTTATCCATCTTTCTTTCTCAGGAAGGAGACTTCACAGGCTTTAAAGTGGACGGTCAATCGTCCTTGCGTTCTGGACAAGGTTCATCAAGTGAGTGTTTCAGCTGTTTCTATGTCTAAGCAATTTGATGGCAAACTTGGGCTTTGCTTTTACATGTGCTAGCTTTTATATTAAACATTGTCATTCAGACTGAAATTTATCAACTAAAGAAAATTATTTTTCTTGTATTCTCCTTTAAGGTTTAATTAGTGGTACCTGATCATGCAGTCATCACTATTATTATTGTATATAATATCACTTATAGGCATGTGACGTTATCAAATTTTCATGTTACGATAATTGCTGAAGCTTTTATTATGGTATATGGTATTATCACAATATTGAAATAAGTTGTCATACTATAACGAGTTTAATAAATGCTTTTAAAAATATTCTGAAGAAATATTCTGAAGTATTAATGAACTGTAATAATCAGAATGTTTTCAACAAGTATGTCTTATTTCAGAACGGTAACCATTATAAAATTGACTGTTGTTTTTTAGCGTAAATTGTTCTAATTTCTTAATGACTGAAATGTAGTGGTCATTTTACTGAAATGATGTATGCGACTGACAAATGTGTCCTCCAGAGGACGCAGCTTTCAAAATGAGACACCACTAATGAATGTGCCTTTTCATTCAGTGCTTCTCGTTCACTGGTCTGCCATGCTGCTCATGCATGTTGGGCTTGTTTACATCGGAGTGCACATGCCTCTTCGACGCAACATAATGCAGTGTTGTAAATTTTAACTGGTTGATGGAAAAGTATTCTTAAAATACATTCTAAAAATCAGAATAATTAGTAATTAATAATAATTCACTGTATTTTAGAATGCACACGATAACAATACCTTGCATGTTCATTATTGTGATATATCGTATTGCTGTATATCAGCACTTCTAATCATTTATCAGTGATATGTGATTTTTATTTTTTATTTATTGGTTAGATATTTAATTGTGCATTAATTTCTGCACATTTTAATTTTTTTTAAAAATATGCAAAAATCAATTATTTAATTTCTGCATATTTTTACATTTGGATTACCTACATTCATTTTAACAGTATTATCCGATTTTAAATTCATCTTTTCATAATCATTAATTTCTGCATATTTTTACATTTGGATTACATATGCTCACTTTAACAGTATTATTTGAATAACATTATTAAATGTGACCTTTTATTAGATTTTGAATTCACATATGCATATACACCCTTTTGTAGCAGTTTATTTTAGTGTGTTTTTAAATAAATAATATTCAATAAAATATATATATATATTTTTTACACAAGTGTATAATTTTAATTGAAATATTTAAATATCAAAAATTTTATTTGAATATTCAAAATGATTAATTACATGGATGATACTTTTTTGCCTGTGTTTCAAGGTTTATTAGACTATTTATTAAAAATGCTAAAATGTTTTAATTCTTTTTTCTTTTCTTTTGTTTTACTTTAGATAAAAAATCATCACTATTGGAAAAACCTGAATTGAAAGGCAGAAGGTTTTCCAGAACGGACCAAAAATCTGTGAGGCCCAAATTGGTTATTAAAATGGCAGCCAAAAAGATGACCAAAAAAGAAACGACACAAACAAAAAGGCCATCTGTGGATCAAGATGGACATTTGAAACAGGGCAGCTCAAGTAAGAGAAATGGCAGGGTACTCAGGAACCAGAGAGATGGACCATTGGCCTCCTTGCAGACTGAAAATGACAAAAATGGGGTGGATGTGGCATGTAAAGAGGAGGAGATCCCTGGAAGGTCACAGAGACATGGTTCTAGTGCAGCACAGAGTCGGAGGAGGCAGGAAAAATTAGTGTGGACTTTAACAATGGTTAAAGGAAAAGAGCGAGCCTCCAGAGTAAAAGACACCAAAGACCAAAGAGCTTCAGCGGAATATGCTAAGACCCACAGGAACAGGGCAAAAGAAATTGCTGGTAGTGATCAGGTAGGCGCTGTATCCACAAAACCAGTGGGCAAACAGAGAAGGGGCAGAAGGACGGAAGCAAATGAGGAGCCTCTTGAATCTCTTGGTGGAGGCGAAGGAACATCTTTAAGCGACAGTTCATTAAGTTCTTCCAAAAAGAAGCCTTTTGTAAGGCGACGAAAGGGTATATTTGGCCGTAGAAGTTTAGTGCAACAGGAAGTGCACAGCAAAATACCTGACAGTCAAGAGCAGACCTCTAGCATGCCTAAAAAGAGACAGCGACTTGGATGTGCAGATAAATGCTCTACACATGTACTGAAACGGGTGGAGGGACAAGAACAGCCTCTTGGAGAGATGGAGAGGTCCAAATCTGCAGTCCAAGCTGAACAACCTAAACACTCCGCCAGACCAATCGTTAGCGCTCGTTCTTCCCGCGTCATCAAGATCCCAAAGAGGTTCATGGATGACGAGCGCATGTCTGCGCTCCCAGAACGAGGTTCCCCAAAGAAACCAGCTCTTTCTGAAATCTCAATGGATCTCGGCAAACCGAATACAGATCTCCAAACCCTCGATTCCGGAAGCAAACTGAAGACTGCACAACAACCGCTGACCCTAAACAATGATGAAAAAAGTATTTCAGAAAAGGTGCAATCTCAAGGAGTCAAGCCTATTTTGAGTTCTTCAAGGCCTTCTGGTGGTCCTCGTGGGAGGGGTGGGAGGCTCGGCCAATCCACGGATCACTATAAGATATACTGGAAGCTGAAGAAGCTCACGGCATGCCTGGCAAAACGAAGGATGCAGCGGATTGCCAGTACTAGCTCCAGGATAACAGAGGAAGGTGCTGAGGGAGGGACACATGATTTGCAGGAAAGGAAGTCTGATCTCAAATTGCAGGACATGTATTCTCCAGGGGTTGTGCCAAAAGTAGTCATACGTGTTGGGGAACATTCAGATCAGACACCGTTGGCATCTTTGGCGGAAGTACCTGCTAAGGAGAATGGTAGGGTTTTTGCTGTCATGTTTGAGTATTATGCCACAAAAAAATATTATAAACCATATTTGTATAAAAGTGCTATATAATAAAAAATGCAGTGTAATAAGCTTATTAATATAACATAAGATTAAATAATAATATACCCACTTTATAATGCTAATAAAGACAATAAAATTAGTATACATAAAGTGCATATCAAAAAATGAAATTGATGTTTTTTCCACCTTTCCAAGTGTGTTTGTCTGTTCTCTTGTTCTCCCATTAACCTTGAGGCAAATTGCTTTATTCATTCAGTAGAGACAACTAACCTCGAGGGTACCACTGAAACGAGTGCACAAAATACCCAGATGATGGTGGAGCAAGGTAGTAGCACCCACAGGATGAGTCTTTCGGGTGCCAATAAGAGGATGTTCCACCTGCTGAAGAGAGCCAGAGTCCAACTGATTAAAATTGACCAGCAGAAACAGCTCAAATCAGCTCAGGTCAGAATGTTTAACAATTTTATGACTGCAAACAGTGCATTTTTATAAGGCACTGTATTCTGACAGTATTCATAAGCTGGGTGAACACAATGTTTGTTTTCAAGGACATACTTGTGTGCATTTAGGTATTTCTATTCAGCATTGTTTATGCGATATCCCAAAAATGCGCATAAAAATAGGTGAATGGAAACATAGCTACTGAAGACTGGAGTAATGTCTGCTGAAACTTCATGTTTGCCATAACAGTAATAAATAAAAATTTTAAATATTTTAAAATAGAAAAGGGATTTTAAATTTTGATATTTCACAATAAGGATGCACAATTAATCAAATTTATATTTGCAATTTCGATTACGGATGCCACTTTTGTAATAGTTCAAAGGCGTGATTACAAAAAATATCCACTTACATTATTCTGCATGCTTAAGAGTTGTGTTTAGAGCATGTTACGTTGAGAGAGGCGAATCACGACTACTTCAGAGTGTAAAAGGTCTAACCCAGCACAAAAGGAACTACCAGTGATGAAAGTGTATGCTGATTGGTCGAACACACGTAAAACTGTGTGTACACGAATTTGAGCGGACCAAGCGAAACATAAGTGACATTGGGCATCAACTACACGGCAAAAGCTGATACTTTTCATATACTGTCTACTGTACTAAATTGTTCTCAAAGCCGTCAAAATAAATCACCACAACAAGCGCAGTTTACGTCATTTCAGAGTTCCTACTGGCAGTGCGAATTTAACCAGGAAAATGGCCCTAGGGAAACATTAGTTCTTGGGGAACACCGTGGTGGCTAGTTCCTAGAACTACATGGTGCAAAAGCCCCTATTATTATTAATGCTTAATGCTATAGAAAAACAATAAAACATTTTTAGGAAGAGTGTTTTCAGCTTGTTTTTTGTTTTTACATAAAATATGGCATGCAGTTGCTTCAAACAATGGTATAAAGCTATTAAAAACATCATTCAATGTAACTGTGATCATCGTAATTAATAATCGCAATTACAATTTCTAAGAAAAAAAATCGACAATTATGATTTTTGTCATATCGTGCAGCCCTATTTCACAACATTGCTGTTTTTTAAACTATATTTTACTGTAAATACAACCTTAGTGAGCAAAAGAGACTTCTTTAAAAAAAAAAAAAAAAAACTTGGACCCAAAACTTTTGAACGATGGAGTATTTATATTGTTTGTCACCTTTGGATGTGAACAATGTTTTTGAATGGTAAATGATATTTTGATCAAACATAATATACAAGTCTTTTATATCTTAAGGAATGCCACAGAAATCTGTAGAATTACACAAACAGTGATGTTTATGCTCTGCAGCTTCTGTCTGGCTCTGTGAGAGTAAGAGATGGATCAACCGCGGTCACACAGAGAGGCAGAAAGAGGGGCAGGAGAGCAGTCTCAACTAACCCAGAGGGGGCTCCACAAGTATGCTTCAATAAAAAAAGCGTTGGTTTGCAGATTTTTTTTGTTGGATCATGATTTTTTTTAACGCTGTGCCCTTTTAACTCTGTAGGAGCAATTGATCGGTGGTCCACGGATAAAGCATGTATGTCGAGCAGCAGCGGTGGCACTGGGACAGCCACGTGCCATGGTTCCCGATGACATTCCCAGGCTCAGCGCCCTTCCTCTGCATGAGAGAGAGGGGATCACTGCTTCACCTGCCGAAGAGGGTACACACCTCTCCTTTGCTCATTCTGTCCACATCCATTATAAGTGACATTTGCTAATATCAGGAAGATAAATGGGCTCTTTTTGGCCTGTAAATTGTGTATTTTGTTCATGTTAGTTGCAGTGTAATTGTAATACAAGTTAACCTCATTATTTGTTCACATTGGGCTTGAATGCATAAAATGTATGATTTTCTTAAAGGCATTGTAAACAAATTGCATAAAATGTTGTATGATTTTAAATATGATAAATACAACAATGAAATGCAAATATTGTAAATATAGATATTCTATAAGAAATATTCTAAAATATTTCTACAAATATTTATCTTATACTTAATGTACAATTACTAAAAGTATCTCTCTATTTGGGCTACTTTACATTTACACTATTATTTTTTTGAAACCCAACCCACCAGGATATTATTGTTTATTATTATTTATTATTTTTATTAATTTAATTTAGTATAATTGCGTGTAATAATAATGTAATTTTGCATTAAACTCTTCATTTTAACATGATATTTTGTTTAGCTGAATATTCTCATCCTTTCTGGATATGGGAACATGTAATGGTTAGACGTTTTGTAATTAAGTGAATGTGAAAATAAAATGATCCTAGAGTGTGTTGCATTCATAATGCACAACATATGCAAACTGCTTTGTGGACTATATTCAAAACACCACATGAGATGGCCTGAGGTCATTTGGAAAACTCACATAATGCAGTACAGAACAAAACAAAAATAGAAACACAAAAATGTGCAGTTTATGGTATTTTATTTTTTGATTAAAAAAATGCCCTTATTTGAATGCCAATATGTGATTGCAGCTTAATCATTGCAATTTCTGAAATAATTTTAATGCGCTACTTGCGGCAGCAGTTCACCATTATATCTAGTTGGTGTTCACTTCTACAACATTTCTTAGTTAACCAAGCCTTGACATTCCCAAAATGCCCTTATTCTTATGTTAGATGCTTTCTTTTGCCTCTGTCTCCCTCTTCCACCGGCCCCTGCTGGCTCTTCAAGATGTTGCATCTCACTCAGAACCAGAGAGTGAAGAATCTTTTGAGCCAAAGCCGACATTTAGACGCAAGTATGAAAGCGCTGCTTTTGGCTATCGGCTAAAGCGCTGCTCGCGCTGCAAGGGCTGCAATCGGCTGGAGGACTGCGGGAGGTGCGTGTTCTGTCTGGACAAGCCCAAATTTGGAGGACCCAACAAGAAACGGCAGAGCTGTGTGTAAGTGTCCAAATAGTGTTAATTACAAGGTATTAGCAAACATTTCCTGGATTTTGAAGGAATCATATCATACTTTTTTCCCCTTTTTAAAAGTGTTTTCAGTATTTGTTCCTATTTGTGGATTTGTTTTTGTAATTTTTCAACAGCTTAAAGAAGTGTTCGCTGATTGAGCAGAACAAATTGAGACGATTTAACAAAGGTACTCTACTTGCCTCTTTAAAATTAAAATCCTTTTTAATTATTCGGTATTTCCAGTCATTTGCTACTTGCCAATGCAAATATTAAAATAATAAATAAAAAGTATGTGATTCAAATATTACAATTTAAAATACTGGTACCTAACAACTTTAGCAGATGAAGTTGGCATTAAATCTCTAGGCTGTGTTTCCCAAAAGCATTGTGAGCTAGGTTGATCACATGGTCGACAATCTACTTAGACTTAACATGCTTTTTAGGAATCTCAGTCCTGGCCTGTTGGTTATGCGTATGGATTTGATCCTTTTATTTGACCACCTCTCTTTGGCGCAGTCCAGATGAAGCGGCGGCGGCCATCAGCGGCCCATGCCATGAACAGCAGCGAAGAAGAAAACGAGGAGGAAGGGGGAGATGATGGAGCCCAGTTCAGCCCCACCAGGAGGCAGCCCAGACGACAGGTCACTCCTCAGTCCTACAGAAAACTCCTGGGGTACGACTCCTCTGACACAGAGACGAAAAGTGTCAGCTCTGAGAAGACAAAGGCCAGCGGGACCCAAAAGGCTCAATCCAGTGGTATAAATTTTATGTCAACTTTTACACATACACATACAACC